>NC_084588.1:15736928-15816928 GCF_033807715.1 Cololabis saira | reverse complement strand
ATCGGACCCCGCTTGGGGAACCAGGAAGTCGGGAGGAGCAGCGCGCATCACCGCGGCTTTAACCGGGGAACGTGACCGGTTCCGACCGGCCGGGACCGGAGGAACCCACATGGACTGGTAGCAGGGGCTCCCGGGGAAAGAGCACCGGCATTTCAGCCGGATCTGCCCCGGGGATGCGGCGATCGGACCCCGCAAACCCACGGCAGGTGCTTCCTCGGTTCCGACATGCAAAACACACACGCGCTGCAGAACACACACACACAAGTGTGCTTATTTAAAAATAGAGCAAAACTTAGTTTGATTGTATTTTATTTCACTTTACACATCAAGCAAATCCTTAAAAGTCTTCATCTTCTGTTTCTGCATTAAACAGCTCAGTGGATGGTCTCATTCAAACCGCAACTCAAGGCTTCACCCGCCCCCTTCTCTTTTTACCGTTCTCATGGTGGCCGGCCTTATATTACCGTAATTCAGGTAATAGACACGGCGCACTGTTTCATAAGGCGCCCGGCACATTTAAAAAAAAAAAAAAAAATGTATGTGCGCCTTATGGTCGCGAAAATACGGTAAGCTTGGATTTCCAAGATGCTGAATCACAAGTGCTACTTAGTATTAATCACATTATGTCTTGGGGATCATTTTTGTTAAATAAATAGTCTGAAATAGGTGAAAGGAAACACATGCTTTTGCTTGTCTGGAGGTTGTATTGTCTTATACTAAGACTCACTACAGATGATTTCTATTATGATTTTACACACACACCCATACACACGCACACCCAAAAGGATTAAAAGAGGGGGTACTATCTTTTGCACTTCACTAATATTGTCATAAATTACTGTCGTCAAAAATTATGTTGAATGACACAACCAGTATATCAGCATTTTTTTATGACATAAAACAAAGTGTATGGCTTCATACTGACTTGACATTTACCTAATTAAACTGAACAAAAAGTGAGAGTTGGAGATTTGAGAGGCAAGCAGGGCTGACATCTAGGACTGGCGTCATGTTTTGGGGTCATCTTCTACAGGGGCACAGAGCTCAGTATTGATCAGCAGTGCCACAATAAAGTCTCACATAAAAGTTTTAACAAGCTGGCAGTGTGGGATAATTTAAAGTGATAGTAACAGGGAAAAAATTGTTCATTTATTGGACTAAACTATGTTAAACAATGCAGTTAAACTGAACATACAGACAGAAGTGACAACTAAAGCCTCGTTTCCTCTGAGCGGTACAGTCCGGTACGGTATTTTGTGTTTCCATTACAAAATGGTCCCATTAAACTGAAAAATATCGTACCATAGAAAGTCCATAGAAAAATCGCACAGTACGGTAAGGGCAGAGCTAATGGCGTCAAACGATACAATCCATTGATTGGCGGACAGAAAAAGTCACTACCCACGACAAAAGCAAGCCCTGTACCAGCGTGAGCGTTTGTAAACAGTCTTCGCCGCCCGCAATGTTCTCTCAAACAACATGGCATGGATAGTACAGACAAAGTAACAAAAGTCAAGTGTAACATAAACGAGCTACTGGATGACCTCCATCGTTGCTGTTGGTAGTTTCGCTTTTGTTGTCGTTGCACTATGACGCCACGGTAAGCATTTGGTCTACACCGTGCATGCGCCGTGGTGGTCCGAGTTGCAATGGAAACCCTCATCTGAATTGACTAGACCATTCTAAACCGTACTGAACTGTACCAGACGTACTGAACCACTCAGTAGAAAAAGGGCTTTGGGTTGTGTGGTTCCCTGGAGTATTGCACCATGTACATGTTCAGGTCAGCTGCACATGCACTTATATACCTCTGGCTAGACTATTATATGCAGTCTATGGGCTAGATGGAAGAGTCTGGTCAAAATAACCAAAGACGGGGATAAGGCCTTCATGTCTGGCGATACTCAGGCCTCAAGGAGTCCATAGGCATCTCAAGTTTGTACCAGTGCTTTTCAAAGTTTGATTAAAACTAATTCTCATGCATTTTTTATTTTCGCTTTCTCTCTCTGATTTGTTGGGGTGGAAAGCTGCAAGCCAAAGCAGTTTATACTTAAAAAAAAAAAAACACTTGGTTGGATTTAGGGATTAAGGTATGAAAAAAAGGGAAGAAAAAAAAAAAGAAATCAAACTTGTATTTAAAGTTGAGGCTCTCACAATGTCTGTCCACTCCATATCTGAAACCAAAACACTAAAATAAATAATGAAATTAATAAGAACCTGTAAATAGGTGTCTATTTTTTCCAAATATCTATTGCAAAGTGTCAGAGGTAATCTGAATCAATATGTAAGAATCAGACTGGACCAGATTAAATAAACTTGAATACTGTGAGATGTACTGTATTTAAAAGATGATTTTATATATGTAGAAGAAAATGCATTCATTTAATTTCAAAGAGAAGAGGAATGTGAGAATACTCATTCAGGGGCGCGTGCAGACAATTAGCTCCCAATTTTCAGACGCAGACCCATCCGGACGGCTGTTGTTCAGCCTCTGAGCATCACCGTGCAGGGAACTTATTTTTAGGTAGTGTTCTTTTATTAAAACCATCACATCTCGTGTCATACAAGAACCAAGGATGGAAAAAGTCCAGCATTATCATACTCCAAGAGCATGTCTTTTGAACAGAACCAAACAAAAAACAGTGTGTTATGGCCCTGAGTCTGCACTTGATTGATGTGTTGGAGGTTTTGCATTGATTGTAGCAATCAGGAAGGAAAATACTGCTCTTTGGTTCCCCATCCCTGACTGGTTGAGTTCAAGGACCTCCTTATTCACTCTGCGTCCATACTAGGACCTGAATGCCATTGGAAGGGCTCTGTTCCATCTACCCAATCCTGCGATCATCTGGACTTCAAACTGTATGAAGCTCATCCAGCCCTTTTGTTTAGGAAGCTGAGTCTCTTCAGCTCGCCATCTGTGCTGCTCTAGTAGTGGAGTCTGTAATGGGAAATCACACCCTTTTGTTGTGCGTGTTGTACTCGTTTAATGTTAGAAAATGTGTACTATACACTCGTGTCTGTGCAGCACTCGTTTGGTGGTGGACTTTCCTCTGTGCAGCACTTGCGTACAATGGTTAACTATGTGGAGCTTGGAGTGTAACTTAGACCTTAGTGACCTCATATAAATGACTTTAACTTTTTACCTGTTTTTTGTTTTTCTGCTTGTCATAGAGTATACCAATCGGGCTACACCTTTTTTGGTTGTTCACAATACATTTTCTGCTTTTAACTGTGATGACTTCCTTTTATGTGGTTTAGGTTTGCCATTTGGTCAAGTTCACTGAAGACTGAACAGAGTCTTGCTTTTTGGGATCCTTGCTGTCTCTTGTTCTTCTTCTTCTAGAGTTCCCCTTGATTAGCTGATGACTTACATTCGGCGTTTACTTGTGAACTGTACCGTCTCCAACGACCTCAGTTTCAAACTCTGCCTCACTTTTTGGTGCCTCGATATTAAAGTCCTTTTTATAAACAAAATCTGCCAAATAAAACATCAAAAATATACAAAAGTGGGGCAGGCTGGAAGGTAAACAGAAAGAAACTCACAGAGCATGACAAGACAAATGACAACAGGCAAGCAAGAGAGAGACGTGACAAAAGTCTATATGCACAAACACACACACACACACACACACACACACACACACACACACACACAAATATGAAACAATACGGGTGTTAACAATAAGGATGGGGAGGACCACTAGGAAGTTTAACTGGAACTAAGACGCAAGGAATAGCACTTACAAACTAAAAGAGAAAGGCAAGAAAACATAAGGACAAAATTGGGAAAAAATAAGCAAAAGGAAGACTGGACATATACTAAAACTTAGCCAAACACGAGAACTGAAAAAGACTGAAAATACAGTGAAAGTAAATCCCCAAAACACTGTAAAATGTTCGCAAAAGAACTAAAACTGAAAATTGACTGAAATACACTCAATGAAAAGGCTGGGAGTTGAACCTGCGCTGTCTGCACAAGGACTGCAGCCTCTACAAATGGTGCCCACTCAACCCACTGAGCTATCCAGGGCCCTATTTAAACATTTTAATTAGAAAACATTCTTGTCCTGCCCGGATTAACTCACGGGGGTTGTATTTGGAGATCAGGTAAAGAGAACCCACTTTTTTTTATTTTTATGTGTGCCTTTTCTACCTAGACTCAGACATAACATTAACCAAGACTGAATTCTGGAACCACTTTCCTCTCTTAGTTGGCTTTATTGCAAGTCAAACTGTAACATTTCATAGGTGCAGATACATTAATATTGTCAACATGAACCCGTATACAGCATATTTTGCAGTCTTGTTCAATTATGACTGAGTGAATATTTTATCTTTGTCCATCAAATCTCACATGCTCACACTGTTTATTAAAAACCTACACTATTACCGACCCCCATCTGTAAGCAGTTAATGCAGCAGGTATTTTAGTATTCCAAACATGCTGGTTGTGCATGGTCTTATTAACAGTGATGCCTACGGGGGTTAAGTTAGCAGGATTCTTTCACAAGTCCTTTATCACCTGTTGAGAGCTACTGTGCTTGAGTGCTGTGAAATAAACAGAGGCATGTATACCTGCCCGCTGGTAAGCCCCGGTGGCCGTCATCTCACTGACAGAATAAGATATCACAGCAGTCATCTTAAAAATACGCCAAGGGGATTGAGGCGGCTGTGGCAGTACCTTCATGAATTATCACAAAACCACGTGATCTCACATTTGAAAGGGCCTCAGTATATAATCAAGATTAGGTATCATTTGGAGGTTATTTTCTGCCCTCTGAAGATAAGAGAAGTATATTGAAGGCCGTCCTGTGCCTGATCTAGAGATAGTCGTGAAATCCCTTCCTTCAGAAAAGTCAGTCAATATCTCAGCTACAAAACAGACATCAGTGCTTTTTATTGTTATTAACCACATAAATACTTTGCATTGGATAAAGCAAAGACACCAGCTTGGGTGCATGATACAGTGGGGCAAAAAAGCATTTAGTCAGACACTAGGTGTGCAAGTTCTCCCACTTAAAAACATAAGAGAGGCCTGTAATTTTCATCACAGGTATATCTCAACTATGAGAGACAAAATGAAAAAAAATAATCCAGAAAATCACATTGTCTGATTTTTAAAGAATTTGCTTGCAAATGATAGTGGAAAATAAGCATTTGGTCAATAACAAAAGTTCATCTCAATACTTTGTTATATACCCTTTGTTGGCAATGACAGAGGTCAAACGTTTTCTGTAAGTCTTCACAAGGTTTTCACACACTGTTGCTGGTATTTTGGCCCGTTCCTCCATGCAGATCTCCTCTAGAGCATTGATGTTTTGGGGCTGTCGCTGGGCAACACAGACTTTCGCTCCCTCCAAAGATTTTCTATGGGATTAAGATCTGGAGACTGGCAGAGACTGGTTTGGATCATTGTCAGGCGGAAAGACCTAGCAACGTTTCATCTTCAATGCCCTTGCTGATGGAAGGAGGTTTTCACTCAAAATCTCACGATACATGGCCCCATTCATTCTTTCCCTTACACAGATCAGTCGTCCTGGTCCCTTTGCAGAAAAACATCCCCAAAGCATGATGTTTCCACCCCCATGCTTCACAGTAGGTTTGGTGTTCTTTGGATGCAACTCAGCTTTCTTTCTCCTCCAAACCCGACAAGTTGTGTTTCTACCAAAGAGTACTATTTTTGTTTCATCTGACCATATATCATTCTCCCAATCCTCTTCTGCATCATCTAAATGCTCTCTAGCAAACTTCAGACGGGCCTCGACATGTACTGGCTTAAGCAGGGGGACACGTCTGTACCTGCAGGATCTGAGTCCCTGGCGGTGTAGTGTGTTACTGATGGTACCTTTGTCATTCACTAGGTCCCCCGTGTGGTTCTGGGATTTTTACTCACTGTTCTTGTGATCATTTTTACCCCACAGGGTGAGATCTTGCGTGGAGCCCCAGATGGAGGGAGATTATCAGTGGTCTTGTACGTCTTCCATTTTCTAATAATTGCTCCCACAGTTGATTTCTTCACACCAAGCACCAGATTCAGTCTTCCCAGCCTGGTACAGGTCTAAAATTTTGTTTCTCATGTCCTTTGACAGCTCTTTGGTCTTGGCCATAGTGGAGTTTGGAGTATGACTGTTTGAGGTTGTGGACAGGTGTCTTTTATACTGATAACCAGTTAAAACAGGTGCCATTAATACAGGTAAAAAGTGGAGGACAGAGGAGCCTCTTGAAGAAGAAGTTACAGGTCTGTGAAAGCCAGAAATCTTGCTTGTTTGTAGGTGACCAAATACTTATTTTACAGAAGAATTTACCAATTCATTCAGTAAAAATCCTACAATGTGATTTCCTGGATTCTTTCCCCCCGTTTTCTGTGTCTCATAGTTGAAGTTACCTATGATGAAAATTACAGGCTTCTCTCATCTTTTTAAGTGGGAGAACTTGAACAATTGGTGGCTGACTACATACTTTTTTGTCCCACCGTATGTATTCAGGTACTGTATACAGTACATCTGACTGCTTGTTTTGGAAATATGTCTTATGGTTACAATAGCAATGTTTAGTAAGAAGATAATGACAAACTCACAAAAAAGCAAAAGATTTAAACAAATAAGGAAAAAAACAGGAGAATCTTAATTGCATCGGCTTTGGTTGACAGTTGAGATGTGAGAAACTGCAGTAATTAAGGACTGCCATGAGCCTGCCTCTTCAACAAATCACTTCACACTGCTTATTGTGCTTTAAGATGAAGGATTGAAGGCTGTAAACACTGATAACAGGGGCCTGTTGCTCCCTTCATTTTTTGTTTGTATTTGTTTTTATTGTTTGTGGAACCTCTTTACATCGTTGACACAGTCACCAGGTCCTTGAAAGAAATTAAGTGATTTTAAAATAAAATCCTGGATCACTTATACTAAATGATTAACATAAACCATGACATGAGTCTGTTGAATGGTATTCATAAATCTGATGCTAAAGTAGTTGAATAAAACTTGCATGCAAGGCTTTGACAATCGCACTAAAGCATTCTGGCATTAATCCAGTCCCCAGTGACGAAAGCGCTGCTTGGCTTCTAACCCGTCAGACAGTATCCGTCTTTGTTATTTTGTGAAGGGATTGAGCCTGACCAGCAATGGCAGGTGAATACAATTAACCACCTGCTGAGGGAGAAAACATGCAGCGCTCTGGACCCTGAGGACTTGATTTGAGATACTTTTCTACCATATGTAAACTGCATTCGTTAAACAGGACTGAATTGTGTCAAGGAGACACTCAGCAGCAAATCTGCCGCACAGATACACCCACATAATGGTATTGAACCATTTACTTTCAGTGTATTCAGGTTAATGAATTTGAATGTTTTTCATCTGATGTTTAGTTGTGCTTAAACAGGCTATGCTATGTTTGTATATCAGGCCGATACCTCTACAGTATCTTCGCACACAGTAAAACTCTAAAAGCCAGTGAACATTTCTGAATGACAAATAGCTCATTCGTACTGGATTAAAATTATCTCTGGACCTGCGGTAATTTAATAATCACGGAGGACGTCTGATTTTAATCCTATCTGAAAGCGCCATGTCTAATTTGTAAAGTAAAAATTCCAATGCACATTTCCTACCCTATTTCAGCAAACACCAAGGTCATGAGATGATTTTAATCCCGTTCGAATGCACGGGCCAGAATCTTTTTTTAAAACGAAAATCCTCTAGTCACCTTTTCGGCCGCAGTTGTGCCAATTGCAATCCATAGTTCACAAGGGTGTGTGGCGGAGCCAAGTGCAGCACAAGGCACAGAATCTTCAGTAAACGTCTTTATTAAGACTTTAATGTGTGTACTCCATTCAGAGCCGTCTGGGAGATTTGTGAGATTTGGGGTTTTTCGGGTCAGATCGGGTGTCTATATGCGCAATTTTAACTGTCCAATTAGCAAAATACTGGATACTTCCCCTGCCTCCAGTGGCGGAGCGCGGGTCTCAGTACAGAGGGGGCGGAGCATTCTCCATGGGCCCTTATGATAGTCATTTTAACGTTCAACAACATCATCCTACCCATCAAACTACATTTATTCTCACTTTTATTGAGCCAAGCAAGCCTATAGGCCTATGCTGCAGAAAGCAGAGTAAAGTCACAAACTTGTTCAGGAGAACACACACACACACACACACACACACACACACACACACACACACACACACACACACACACACACACACACACATAGGCCTGACAGCTGTCAATCACATGGCTCTGAAAACTCAGATAGTCAAGGACTGACTCAGTTCCATCTTTGATACAGCTTAAGTACAAAAAAAATAAACATAACTGGTCTTAAATTACACAATCTATACATCTATTTAGATAGATATAGACACAGCAGTCTATAACATAATTTCTGAGCTCTATAATAGAGAATAGACTCGGCGGTCTAGTTCACAACAACACAAACATTCAAATAGGCAGGTGGTCAAGAAAACCACAACATTCTGATAAAGAAATTATTTATGAAGGTTACACTGACTCACCAATGGTAGTTGACTCTTCCATAACCCAAAATAATCCAGGTAACGTGGAAAACGGGGTAACATTCAAAACGTTGTACATGCTTAGTCCTGTTTTAAAGTTTAGCGCTCATCTCCTTCGCGGCCGCAAATTTGCCGAGTCGGCAAATTGGCTGTAACTGCTAAGGCTGATTTATGGTTCCGCGTTACACCAACGCAAAACGTACGGCGTAGTGTACGCGGCGATGCGCACGTACGGTGCGCGCCGCCGCGTAACCTCGCCGTAGACTGCGTCGTACCCTACGGCGTATGCTCTGCGTCGATTTAACACAGAACCATAATTCAGGCTTTACAGCCAATCAGCGTTGGCTCACAGCCCTGATGCGTTCAGGACAGTTGTAAAGTAAGAATTAGCCTACACTGGCCATTAGGTCTTTAATGGAACGTGACTGTTGATATTTATAAGGGGGAAAAAAAAAAAACAAACGAAAAAAAAAAAAAAACGGCCCATAGTGCAAGGCCCCTTGGGGCGCGAGGTCCCGTGCGGTCGCGCGGTTAGCACACCCCTTGCGGCGGCCCTGACTCCTACTGCATTTATTCACTCATTTGACATCAAAATACATTTTGGAGTAACCCCATTAAGCTACATCTCATTAATTACCATTTCAGTTTGCAAGTTCAGTTAAATTCTGCTTAAGAGCTTTTTGAAGTACTCTGTAATTAAAATGCACTCCGCCCTTTAATTATAAACGAGCAAAAAGATGCATACAAAGTCAGATGTGTGGTATATTGTATTTGTAAAAAAGATACACTAACCTAAATACTATTAAGGGCCCCACACAGCAACACCAGCCTTTTCAGAAGCATGCAATTTTAGAGTTGACTTGTTTTAAAAAAGGTAACGGTGTGCCATGTGTAGAGTAATGCACATTCATTTGCTTGTTTATTTTTCTAATCAGCCGAAATGGGTTTGTTCCTTTTAAGAGAGACAGACAGATACAGAACATTTCAACATTACATTGAAATTGAATTTTAAGGGGGTCAGGCAGACAATAATGCAATGTGTTTCTGGCATTTAAACTTAGCTCGTTAGTGTATAAAAAAACTGGACTGGAATTTTTTTAAGTTGAATTCTTTTCATGGTGGATTCAGATACTACTCAAACCTATTCACTTTTTTTTGGTTTTATTTATTCTTTGAAGGTTATACTACCAATTTCTAAGGCTGCCTTTTATGCCCATCAGTTTAGACTCAGTAACCCACAATGAGTCAATTAAAGGCATGGTATGCTATTTCTAGATTATGTCATTTCTGGTCTCTGTCACAAAACATCAACAAAACACAGAGCGCTTGCTCCTCCTTCCAGTGCCCCTAGAGATAATACACTTCTACAACATTTCCTCTCAGATGCCTTGTACTTGATGAAAATATTCCAAGTGTATTTAAATAGATACTTAGATAAGACTGGGTTTTTAGCTTTTTATGCTATACATGAGAATACATTTTAAAGTATAAAACAACAGTGAGTAGACATATTGAGAAAAGCCAAGTCTAAAATAGAGATACAGATGCCACTGAAACAAGCAAGCAATTTCAAGCAGTTACATAAATCTTAGGTATCTTACTATAGTTACTATATCTGTGCTCAGCACTAAGTGAGAGAAGAACCCCTGAGAAATCAGAGAAACTCTGAGTAAGGAACAAGCAGGCAATTCACCGCAACAAAGAGAACCGGATTTTGTGATTTCCTTGTTGGGTGAGAAAATCAGATACTCAAACGAGCTGTAGTTAAGACTAGGTATATGGCTGAATAATGGGGACATGGGTGGTAGACTGCAGCCTCCTCTACTCTATTGTTGTGGACTGGCAACTTGTGCCTTTTACCAAACGCCATTATGGTTTTCTTCTGTGATCATTAATATGGTTAATTAGCATGTCAAATGGTAAACATTAATTGCAATTTTAAACTATAGTTGAACATGTGCAGATATTTATGTGATGTTTGGCGTAAGAGAAACGAACCACAGGAAAAGTGTAGTTTATATTCAGAAACTGAAAGGCAGAAACCAAATAATAGCAGCATTGTAGGAAAGCTTGTAACGGCAGCTGTACACAAAGACCCCAATTTTCTGCGTGTCTTGGGGTTATTCTCTGCTCTGACCTCCTCTGTTCTCTCTTTACATGGGTCACAGCAACTGCAAGCCATTAGCACCTCGCAAAAGAAACATAAAACTGGGTTGTACCAAGATCTAGAACAAGTTGCCAAAAGAGAAAAAAATAAAGGCAATTATGTTGTTTTTATTAGATGTGTGACACAAAGCACACAATATGGGGGGAAAATAATTTTTGTGCAGAGAATGTTATTTTATTGTACTACTTTCAATTACAATGCTTGTAATTGATAGCTTTTAATTAATTGGCTCAACAGTGTTAATAGTGCACCCTTATATAATGTTGCTTCCATCCAACTAGCCATTACAAGGGTGATTAGTCCCAGCCCAAGTTGTGGAGTGATATCATAGATATCAATTAGATTCAGTGCCTAAATGTGACCAATACCTTTTAGTGCCTAAATTAAGCCAAACACAGATTGTGTTTCCTAAAAGTAACCAAGCAGATTTTTTTCTAATTGATTCTACACCCTCTCACATGTAACTATGGATTCACATTGAAAGCTTCAAAATTGCCTGTGCTCGCTCAGGTCGCTTGCAAGTGTTTATATATTTACATATATATATATATATATATATGAGCAAGCGATAAAGTGCTCCGAACCCGGCAACTCCACGGGGAATTTCATCGGCTGATATTGGAGCTCCGTTTTGACGATGCTTGGTTTCAGCATTATTTCCGTGTAGACAAGAGTGAGTTTGATGCTTTCCTTAACAAGGTTGGCCCCCGGAGCAACAAGATACAACAACTATCGGCGAGCCATTGGTCCCGCTGAACGCCTGGCAGTCCGTCAGTGTTCCAGCCACTCTTGTGTTCCAGCTATCTTGCCTGAAACGGCGCTGCCAGTCTCACTCATGGGTATCACTCTCTTCTCATCACCACGCTAAGCTTAGCCGCCTAGCTGCTAACCGAAACAGCTGGCTAAGCAGCAGCGGCTCGGCGGCTGCTCCACCGCCAGGCTGCACACTCACCCGGGGAGCCGCGGGGCGGCTCAGCATCTCCCCCTAGAGTCACTAACCAGTGACTCTAGGGGTATCGGAGAATTGGTATCGGAGAATTTTTGCGAGTACGAGTATATGAGAGCAGTATTGGCCCTGATACCGATACCAGTATCGGTATCAGGGCATCCCTAGTAGTGAACATTTTGTCTTCTATGCTTATATTGTCTCATTATATCATTTTCTCCCTGTTCCGTTACTCAGGTGCTGTATTGACTAAACTGAGTTACATTTCCTGTTACCACATCCATGGAAAAAGGAAGCATTCAGGGTTGAACAAAGAACTATTTATTTAAAAATTCTCGGTGCTGACGGGCTCACAACCCTCTCCACAGCACCCATTAGCTGCCTCTCAAAAGGAGAGAGGGTGTCATCATGTGCCCTCTTCTGGGCCCTAGACCTGTCCCTGGAGGTAGATGGTGTGGGTGATGGGGTTTCAGGCTCTGGAGGTGCAAGCTCTGGGAACAGGGTAAATGTCTCTTCACTCTGCCTCACTGCTGAACTCTGTGGCATGGCTTGTGGTGGCAGTATCATCTCCTGCAGCATCATCTCCTTGCCCCGACAAGTCTAGCTTGCACTTGCAGGCATATTGCTGCTGGTGGCTCTTTCCTCCATAAAGGGGTCCAGGAAGCTCATAATATGGCTGTATTGCCATGGCGGGTCTTTGGTGGACCAAAGAACTCTGATCCACTCCTACGCCTCTCCTTTTCTTTGTTCCTTTCCCTTCTGTAAGTGACCCTCAAACTTTTTCACCTTTTCCTACATTCATCAACTATACACAACATAGAGAAAAATCAATACCTCTCCATCTGCATATATATAAGATTCTGTGTCAAGCATAATTACAAGGTGATTTATTGGATTTGTACATTGTTTAACTAGCTACATGGATCTACACTTATTTTTTATTTTACACGAGCGTGTTACTTACCAGATATGCCAATCATACGGACACCTTTTTCCATGCATCAAATTTCTTTTTAATGTCTCTATATATAAATAAAGAGACATCTGTAGCAGGGCGAGTGCTACCGGGGCTGACCGAAGGATGGAGAGACACGGAGTTTCGTGCAGACCCGTTTATTCAAATCACCCAGTGCACAAGCACCTCACGCCAGCAGCTCCTCCGACCTCTCCGCTGCTGTCCAGCTCCCTTATAAGGCAGGCAGGGTGGAGAGCGCGCCACTCAGGTTTATGGGACACAGGTGCGCGTGTCCCATCCACCTCTCCACCCTGCCACACACCCCCAACGCCAACCTCGAGCCGGGGTCTGTCTGTCCGGCCGAGCCTACTCTCCCCCCCCCCGCCCCCTCGGAGCGGGAGAGGAAGCTCGGAACCCCCCGGGCCTTCCTGGTCGGGGGGTCGTCCCCAGCGTCGGCCTGACCTGCGGTACGGTCGCGGGGGTCGCCCCCGGCGTCGGCCCGCCCGCCGTGGAAGACGCTCCCGGGGCCGGGCCCATGGTGGCCCCGGGCCAAACGGTGCGGCCAGGACCGCCTCCCCCTCTGTGACGCAGCCCTGCGCGGGCTGCCGGTCCGCCTTCAGGACCGCCTCTTCCCCCACACTCTGCCCTGGCCGCTGGTCCGGCCCCGTCTCCGCGGGACCCGCCATCGTGGGCGGCTGCGCCTCCGCAGCCGCCTCCCCCGCCAACTCTGCTTCCGCCTCCGTCTCCGCCTCCGTCCCAGGAGCCGTCGCCTGGCGGCCCGCAGCTTCTGCCTCCCGGCCTCTTAGCTGCGGCGCCACCAGCGCTGCCGCGGCGAACCTCAGACGGGGTGCAGGGATGAGTCGCTCCGCGGGTCCCGCCGCCTCGGGAGCCGTCGCTTGGCGGCCCGTAGCTTCTGCCTCCCGGCCTCCCAGCTGCGGCGCCGCCAGCTCAACCCGCGCTGCTGGCGCAGGGCTGGGTCGCCCCGTGGCCACGAGCGCCTCCATTGCGGCGAGCTGCCGCTCGCCTTGGTCGCGGAACACGGCCGTCATACCCGCCATGGCCTGGGCGAGCGCGTCCAGGGCCCGCTCCATGCCTCTCTCGTCCACCCTTCGAGGCCCCATGTTGGGCGCCAGATGTAGCAGGGCGAGTGCTACCGGGGCCGACCGAAGGATGGAGAGACACGGAGTTTCGTGCAGACCCGTTTATTCAAATCACCCAGTGCACAAGCACCTCACGCCAGCAGCTCCTCCGACCTCTCCGCTGCTGTCCAGCTCCCTTATAAGGCAGGCAGGGTGGAAAGCGCGCCACTCAGGTTGATGGGACACAGGTGCGCGTGCACCTCTCCACCCTGCCACAACATCATATAACTCTGGGAAACCAGAGACTGCAATTATCAGTGTTTCTTCCATTTTAGTATTGTTTCTCTCTGTCTATGTCAACGCACTGGGAATCCTGGTCTGTGATTGGATGCGGCTTTGGCATTGCCGTTGCTTATTTGTATAAAGTTGAGATTCTGTCAACTTCAAATTGACGCTCTGGTCACTGGCATCGCACCGCTCCCTGCTGCCGATGCTCCAGACACCGTTTGTGCCAAGCAATCATTGAAAATGATTGTGACGTGCGTGACACTTTCGGTGTGAATCCAGGGTTAGAGAAGCTGCAGAAGCTGTCTTAAGATTAAAATATTTTGCAAAGTTTGTTTATTCCTGTCCAGTGTGTTGAAGAAGATATGTATTGGTCTATTTTTTTTTTATAGAAAAATGGGAAAATCACGCGTCCACTTGCTGAGAACTGTGTTCTCACCTTAGCCACATTTGTTTTTAGCTTGGGGCTAAGTTATTATTTAGGTCTTACCTCTGGAAATTTGCCGCAAGGAATTATTCTCGCCACTTCATTATGAAGGCTTGGCACCATATTAATATTGAACACTGCCAGTGTGTTTGTGTGACATGGAGGGGGAGTTTAATCTCTAAATGTATAGCCATACTTCACTTACTGTCCCTGATGCCACTCATACTGAAGCGGTACTGATACTACATCCATATTGGACTGGGGTTGGTGTGTTTTTTTAAGTCTAAAATTCCAGAAATTATCATTGAGATTATGCCATCTGGTGAGCCCAGATGTTCCACAATGTTTCTAGTAGTAAACATTGCAGAAGTGTAAACAATAATCATAGACACCGTACCAGTGATGTCAATGATAAGCCAAACTCCATAATCAGTTGGAATCTTTAACAAAACAAGCAATTTCCTGAAAAAAGAAAAACCTCCAGCTGTTTGTCCAGATCATGCAAATCCCTGTGCGCTGCTACAGCAACTGCTGTCCAGTAGCAGCATAGAAGATAAAAAACAAAAAAGATAAAAACAAAAGAAAAGAAAAAAATGACTGCTTCATTACCTCCATTTTTACACAATCTGAATAAGGAGTCCAAACATCTCCAAAGATGCTCGCAGTACTCTTGATGAGAATGAACTAATATTGATTCTGAGGACTTCAAAAGTCCTTTTTTTTCCATTAATTACATTATAAAGAGCACTCAAATTTACAATGTGAGATTTCATTCACTGAGATACATGTCATGGTGTTTCCTTAGGTCCTGTTTTGTTTTGAAAGTCTGTCCTTGTGTTTTCTTATGGTTTGACTTCCCTTGTGCTCATCTGCCCTTATTGTTTGCACCTGTGTCTCATCGGCCCCGTGAGTCTATTATCTTGTCTTTCCCTTCCTCCCAGTTGGTCCCCTGACTGTGGTTCTTCCTATTTCTATGTTTCCTCCAAGTTTGTTATTTTAGATGCCCATTTATTAGCATTTTTGTTTAAATAAAGGACTTTTTGTTTGCACTCCTACAGTCCTCATCTCCTGCAATTTAAGTCCTCCTCACTCAAAACACAGTTCATATACCTGTTCTTTATATTGACAGCTGCTTTCACAACTAAAGTTGTTGGATCATTTCTACCAATAAATAAAGAATTCCAATCTCACAATTATCTATTTAGTGTCTCTCATTTAATCTCACGGTGTTCATCTATTTACATACATGCCAGTGGGTAATTCTGTCATTGAGTGTAATGGTAAATGGTCTAAAATTAAGTTGTAGTATATGTCGTATGTCTGTATTTGTTTGTTCTTCATTAGCAGTATTTCACCTTGTGCTTCAGACAGCCCAACTGCACATTTATCTTAACCCTCCCATCTGCGGATCCTCATCTTTACCTCGGAAGTCACACTCACCTCCAAGCCTCGGGCTGGCTGATCCCTAAATGCTGCTTTTCCAAACATCATCATTCCCAAACCAGCTCATTGGTCACTACCTTCCAGCCTTAAATGCTCCCTAGCCTCTAATCTCATCAAACACCATTCATCTTCACAGATACCTCACTTATTATGTTTGGCTCATTTGGGTCCAGTCTTTGCTAAATCTTTTTTTTTTTTTCACCACAGTTGAACTTACCTCAGGTTGACACTAAAGTTCTGATTCAAACTATGTTTTATGAAAACTCAAAAGGTCAAAAGTAGATTTTTCTCATTGCATAGTTGGTTTCATCCAAACTCCAGATATTCTGCTCCCAGGCATTTCCTGTCAGTTCAGGCAGTTGCAACATTGAGGTTATTCATTGACACAGAACCCAGGAGAACCCTCATTGAAATCCATCACATCAAATGTGCCTGGAAGGCATGCCTTTTCCTATCAGCTGCTCCTTTTTTGCTGATAGGAAAGGCACTAACCTTCACCTTGGCAAGAGAGAAAACAACTGTGCACATACAAAACCCTCACATTTAGCTTTAAGAGTGTAGAGGATTCCAAATAATGACATTAACTGGATTTTAGATGTCTAACTCTTCCCAATCTGAGGCTGTTCTCGTGCATCTCATATAACACAGCTGCTCCCATTAAAGAGAAACATGAAAGAAAAATCATTTGGATATCTGAATATGAGCCTAAATAAAATATAAGAATAAGAGTAAATGTAGTTCTATTTTGGTACATCATTTTTATGTAATTTTCATCTTAAAAAGATACTAATGGATGGAGTGTAATGTAATTCATCCATTTCTATACATTTTTCATCCTGTTTGGAATTAAGGAGGGGCTAGAGCTTATCCAGCTGTCACTGGGTTTGTTGTGCAATAATATACTTATTTAGTTTTATTTGTCTCACTAAAAATATAAAGCACCAAATATAATGCATTTAAATATTATTTTGTCATTTCGTATTTTGTTATTTTGTCACCTAAACACTAGGTGGTTATCTTCCGATAAGGACTGGCCATTTTAATTCCAGCACATCCACATGTTGACACGGCGCTGGGCAAGACACTGAACGCTCACATCCATCCTGGCTTCCTTATCAGTGTTTGAATGCAAATATGCAGAAGGAGCCCCCAATAAGCACAAAGACATTAGTCCAAGGATATGTATTATGAGATAAAAACAAGACAGGAAAGACAAATAGTATTAACAATTATCTAGACATAGTTTAAAAACAAATTAAGCTGTTTAAGGAAAGTACCCAGTTCCTCTAGAGCCCTCATAACAACCTAGCTATGGATTATATTTCCCTCGTGTATCCGTTTTATGGCTTTAACTTGTTACCTTTTGTGTTATATGAAGCACGTTGTGAGCATCCTCTGTGAAAAGTGCTATATAAATACATTTTACTTACTTACTTACTAACTGTCATTTCAGCAAAAACTTGTAAGTAAGTTTTATCAAAAAGTTTTAGGCATAGTCTAATAAGGTAAAGACAGTGTCTATGTCCCAAATACAAACCAGGATCCGTTTCCAGAAAAGAGGACGTGAGAACTGAAACCTCTGCCTCCCATTTTACCTTTGGAAGATCTAAGAATCACAAGTGCTATAAAGCCTGCAGCCCGGGAGGGAAGTGGTGTGTTGGGATAACATGTAGCTACATAATAAAGAATTCTTCTGGTGCCTCATTTGGGGTCCTGCAATGGAGTGGCAACTCGTCCAGGATGTCTCTCTGCTCTCCACCCAAAGAGAGCTGGGACAGGCTCCAGCAGATCCCTGTGACCATAGGCTATTAAATGATGGAAAATGGATGGATGAATGGATGGGGTGTTTGGAAGTGCTAAGAATGGCTGATGAGTCATTGCATTACCTTTTTTTAAGAAATAATTTCATAAAATGTATGCACTGTAATCTTTATAGAATTTGTTTTTACAAAACTGCAATGTATACCTATAACCACAGAAGTTAAAGCCAGGGTTCACAGCGTTGTAGTTTTGTCATTCAACTTGTATTTTTCAAACGAGTCATAATGGTGTCATTGGTTGGATTCAGTCGTGATCAGTGTGCTAGTAATACTCCTGGAAAAATAATCCTCCTATTTCATAAAAAGTCATCTTCAAAGACAAATCATTTTTGTCCATTTAGCTTTGAAGTAAGACTTTGCAGCATCACTTTCTTAAAATAAGATCATTTCTGGCTTCAGAAAGACATAGGCTGGGAATGCGTCAACACAGTATTAGGTATACTGGTATGGTGGTTATAGTTGGTACACCACAAAAATACAAGCCAGCCACACGACCATTGTGACTGGCTTCCACCGCAGTGACCCTGTGCACTATGGAAAATGTACCTAGAAAGTAGCACACCACATATTTTTCAATTATGGTAGATTGTACTAAATAGTTTGCATTAATACATTTTTATTTTTATTTGATTTTTTTCTTTGATAAAATAAATGTATTCCTAACAAAAGGCAATTTACAACATTTTTTGTAAGATTGGGGATGAATACTAACGTGCATCTTGCTACATTTAAGCAAGAAAATATGAAACAGATCTAAAACAAAGTAAGCAGGCAAAGCTGATGATTCAAAATGGTAAAGCAATGTTTTTTATTCCAATTTATAATAGCTTTTTCTCCAATGTTTTCTTAAACCCTGATACCAGTTATTTTCTTCTAAAAATGCTGTATAGGCATTTGCAGCTGAAAGCAAGGACAGTATATGAGCTCTACTTACTGCTCCTCACCAGCACTTATTAGTGGGCTGTTCTCTGACCAGTTTGAGGTGACCTGATTTTTACCAGACTGACAGTCAAGCAAAAGAGAATGACTTTAAATCCTGGCAAGAAAATAAAGGCAGTGGTTTTCAAAAGAGTTTTCCAAGCAAACTGTTCTGTGTAAAATCTGCTTCAAACACACTTTAATAAAAGCTCTTTTCCATTCTTATCTTTCAAGTATTATCTCTGTAAGGTATGACAGTTCAACCATAAGATGAACTGAACTGAAAAAAAATGTCACTTTGCACATGTCACAGCCATTCTAACCCTTTTACTGGAAATGGCTGGATGAATGAAATGTTTCTGGAAGACAAAAGATAGAAATGTGCATACATTCTTTTAGTTAGACTAATGGATCTGTCTGAGGGCATGATGCGTCCTTAAAAATTGCTGAGATTGTGAAATGCACAAGCACGATTTCCACTCTCGTCTTTAGTCGCAAGTGGTAGTAGACAGTCACTGTGCGAAACATTTACACATAAGAATGCTGGCAAAACACAAACAACAAAGAGGGATTGTGATTTTACAGATTGTTGAGACACTAAACGAAAATAGAGAAAACAAGGTTGATCTCACTCAACACTGGAAGCAGCAAAGCAAAAGCTACCAATTGAAAAACAGTTACAGAGCCTATAAACTATGTTGGTTAGAGCAAAGAACCCTAGTCAGGGTAAAAAAAATAAAACAGATAGGAGACAACTGGAAAACAAACACTTTGTCAATGCCCAACAATTACACCAGAGCAGCCATCCCTTTGATACGCATGCCGGAAACTATTTATAGCACTCAGAATTATTTAATGACCCTGGCAAACTTAAGAACACAATCAATTATTTAGAATGTGCCTTGTCAATGGTGAAAAGGAACATATTAATGCATTTTTGTGGAGTGGGCGTCGAGGGAGTAAACAGAAAATACATAATAAATACAACCTCTGTAACTGACTTCTTTCAGGTCCTGTCTTATATTTCACTTTCACTTCAACACACAAGCTTTTGTTTGTGGTCATCTTTGTTTGTGTACAAACATGTTTTCCTGATGAATTTGTTTATTTGTTTGCGGTGCATACTAAGCTAAAATGAATGAAAAAAAAATTCACTAAAATGTCATAGATTAATAATATAAAGTCACTGATTCACAATAGAAAATCTGCTGCTTACACAAAGTAACCCAACAGTTATGGCAAATGCAAAAAACGTATTTTCAGAGCTGCAGATAGCGGCAGAAAGGTTCAAGAAGAGCAAGAGGGAAAAGTCAGGGAATTAGACAAAAATCAGTGGCATTTAGGAAGAGAGAGAGGGAAAAGGGGGCATTTGATGATGGGTGAGACCAGGCCGCTTAAAACCAGCATTGGGCAAGCTTTTTTTTAACTTCAAAATACTTTATACTAGTAGTTACTGTCATTTATGTCTCAAAGTAATGATCATGCAGAGATCATTTTAAGCTGTCCGCATTCCAGAGGAGCAGAATTCCTCCCTGCTTGGTGGTGCAAACTGAGCCTCTTTTGGCTTTCACGGAGGCTGAGGGAGAAGAGTCACCAGCCCTTTTCCCACGATCTGACTGTAAAAGCCAGACGATGCCACTGCGCTGACTAAACAAAGTCCAAAAGTTTCCAAAAACACCTGGACGGTCACAGCATGGAGGAGGAAGGCCACCAGACCTGCAAGGCACATATTAGAGGCGTGTCTGCCAGAGGAGACAGTGCTTCAAAGGTAAATGTGAGCACCACTCGCTGCTCTTTGCCAAATCTAAGGCAACGCTGTCTTAAAATGAATGTATTGATGAATCATATCGTAAGGTCATGAGATTCTCATACCAGCCCAAGCCAAATGGGTACGGAGAAAACTCTTCATCTTTTTAAGCTCTGGAATGTCTTGTCTTGTGAATGTCTAATTTTGGTGAATTCTTAATAAAGCTGAAAACAGTTATTTTAGGACGAAAATGCAGTGTAATATGTATAAACTTACTGAGACTGTAACAGGTAAATTATAAAATTTGACAGTAAGGCATTATATTTCTACAATATAGCAAAAAGTACCGGTAATACATTTTTATGATTGCACTACTTTTGTAATATGACTCTCCAAACACCCAGTGACAAATTATATAGGTGCTTATATAGGTGCTAATAAAATCAGTGTATTGCCTTTTGGCCTGCAGTTTCAACTAAAATGTTTTGGTTTTTTTTATTTCCAAAAAACCCAACTAGCATGACAACTCTGAATGGAGAAAAGAAAGGGGTAGCGACAATCTGCCTCTCTTAATCATTTTGCAGATGTTTAGCTAAGACAACTGCTGTTATCTTGTTATGCATTTTGAAATTCTAATTTATGAATATGGCTGTGTAAATGAGCTAAAAAGTTAAGAGAAATAAAATTCAGGATTTCACTGGTTTCTGTTCTTCCTTCAGCTCCAAGTTGTGTCGTTTTAGCAAATCCCTCCATGCCAGAGGAGTAATAAGTCCAAGTATCAGATTATAGTGGTTGCAAGTTTTGATTTTTAACATTGATTTCATTAAGCAAAGGCTTTGTTACTAATTCCAATAACCATCAGTGGATTTCCTGAGTGAAACGCTCCTCTACTTTTATTATGTTACTCTGGAACTGCTATTAGTGTCTTGAGATGAGAAGCTTGAGACCAATGGGCTACAAAAACTAATTTTAGAAACAGAAACTTGTTTCTAGAAAAGAAGACTGTTTCAGATCTTTTGCTAGTTTTTGGTTTATTCTAGTTAAGAAAAATGTTCTTATCCACAGACGAGGATAATTTTGCTTAAAAAGACCATTTTTACTAGGTTCATGGCTTACAGTATTGCTCATTTCTTATGGGGGCGCTTTTGAAGTGTGAGATTCGTCATGTATTAAACACACGAACAAGCTTTCCTAGGACAAACACCTCTGAGTGACACCAAAAAATAATGAAATATGATTTTGACTTTTAAACATTTCTCAGTAAATAAGCATTAATGTTCAATGCTGAAGCTGGCAAGATAAGTACAATCATTCCTTATTCTATATGCTTTGAGCCTTTTATACTAAAAAATTGTCTTATTACAGTAATATGAATAATTAATGTTAACCTTGGAAACAAATTAAAGCACTTTCTTTGTCAACCAGAGGAGGTAGTGACACAACCTTTAATTATTTATGAAGCCAACTCCTGCTGCTAAAATGCTTGACACAGCATCACCGGTTCAATCTGTAATGTTGCCCCAATTGAGTGCTGACAACTTGTTTTATATTTGTCTGTCTGTCTCTCTCTTTTTTTTAAATGCTGTCATTTAAGAATCCAGGATGAACTTCACACTCAACATTTTTTAATGAAATTTCACAAAAATGTAATAACGCCTTTTTAGTTAAAATGATCGGTCAGCTATCTGTTGTATTACATGATGAGCTAACCACTGCACTTAGGCCTTTACAGACACTGAAACAATTCCCCCTGCAACTGTGCTACTCTGAAAATCTGGCATAGTAATTGCACTGCTCTGAAGGTCCTCATGAAAATTCAATACCAATGCAACCCCACTCCTGAAACTGTATTCTTCTAGAGCAGGTGGCAGAATTGCTTTGCAATCGTGGCAATGCAGCTCAATATTGGCTCAAATCTCTTCTGAGTCCCACTTAATCCCAGGCTATTACCACTTTGCACCCAGTCAAATCTCCTTGGCTGGATTTCTTTTTTAAACCTCCCCTCATTGTTGTTAAATGGTGGTTAAAAGCAAAATCTAAGACAGAAAAAAATTAAACATTAAATTAAATTTTCAAAGAAATAATTGCTAAACGTATACAACTGGCTGGCACATCGATCCAGATTTATAATCTTGTATACGTTCCATGCTTTTAATCTTATATATGACCAAAAATATTTGTATTTCCTTTAGAATTGGCTAAACATAAAATGAAAGAAATGGAAGGTAATAAGGCCAACCCTGGAGATCCCAACATAGCATGCAGCACTGCAACCCCATTTAGTAATTTGAGCTAAAAATCTTATTTCTCTTATTTGCTGAACCAATTACTATTTCTTGATATGCCAGACAGTTTATCTAGAAAGGTTCCTTTAACAAGTAGTGGCTTTTTAATCTGGTTTGTGTGAATCTACTGAGTAAAGATGAGACTCTATGGTGTCAGCGACTGCCAGT
This sequence comes from Cololabis saira, assembly GCF_033807715.1. NCBI lineage: Eukaryota > Metazoa > Chordata > Actinopteri > Beloniformes > Belonidae > Cololabis > Cololabis saira. The sequence continues at coordinate 15,794,173 of NC_084588.1, read as the reverse complement.
TCAACACTTGGGTTACTAACCGATGCATCTATAACAGCTCCTTTGCAGGTAGATGTGCTGAAGTCAAACATGAAGCGCAGTATTGAGACATGGGTTTTCAAATACAACTTCTGCTCAAGGTTTCCAGGTTCTTCACGACTGCTGCTTTGCCCGCACAGGTTGAGATTTTACTTATGTCAGAAGTCAGAACCTTCTTCTAAAACTTTTTGAACTTGAGCTACTAATGAAGCTTTATTTTAATGTATTTTACCCAAAAGTGATTACGGTTATCATCCAAATAAAGACAAGACTATTTTAGATTTTATGATACTAATTAGGTAAAATAAGAAAATTAAAAGGCAATACAAAACTTTAGAACATAAGATAAGTCTTTATACTGATGATGTATTACTTTTCCTCACAAACTCACAAACCTCACTTTCACAGATAATTACACATGTGGATGGATTTTCATCCGTGTCTGACTATTCTATCAACTTGTCAGAATCCACAGTTTTGTGTATTAACTGCAATGATCAGAAAACATCCACTACTAAATTATAATCAGGAAACATCAGATATTTAGGCATAAATGTCTCCCTTTGGCTGTCAGAGCTAACAAAACTAAAATATGTTCAGCGCTTAAAGATAATAGATGATCTCACCTGCTGGAATCCTTTTCCCATTTCACTCATGGGGAAAACTGACAACATTAAAAATGATGGCTTTACCAAAAATAAATTATCTATTGTCAATGATAACCTTCAAACCCCCTTTTTCATGGTTTAAGTCACTGGACTCCATCCATCCATCCATTATCTATACCCGCTTTATCCTTTGCAGGGTCACGGGGGTCTGCTGGAGCCTATCCCAGCTCATTACAGGTGAGAGGCAGGGGTTACACCCTGGACAGGTTGCCAGTCCATCGCAGGGCCACATATGTACAGTACACACAACCAGACACACTCACACTCACACCTACGGGCAATATAGAATCATCAATTAACATACTACGCATGTTTTTTGGACTGTGGGAGGAAGCCGGAGTACCCGGAGGGAACCCACGCAAGCACGGGGAGAACATGCAAACTCCACACAGAAAGGCCCCCGCCGGGCCAGGGAGTCGAACCGGGAACGTTCTTGCTGAGAGGCAACACTGCTAACCACCAATCCACTGTGCTGCGTCACTGGACTCATACGTATCATAATTTCTCTGGAAAAACAAACCATCACGTATTAGCTTAAAAACTTCACAAAAAAGAAGAGACTGTGGAGGTTTAGGGTGCTTTCAGACCTGTGGCCCGTTTGTTTTGTTCCGATTCAGGGGCTACATCGATACAGTTGTTTCGTTTTTCGTTTGTGGTGTTAGTGTTCACAAGGCAACCGTCTGTAACGGTTGAAAGCTGCTAACAAATGCCATGCCCACCAACTGTTCTCTAATTGGTCAGAAATGAAAACAGAAGGATTTCCTCTTCCGTACCCCAGGAAAAACAATAACTATGGAGCATCGTAAGCGAGTATGGCTATTTTGTTTCTGTATGTTTCTGTGTGCTGTGTCGATTATGTTCTCACTGCAAACGAACTGCTCCAGGTCTGGAATGGAAGCGAGGCCGAGACCACCTCTCCTAGGCGATCTCAGCTCGCTTGTTTTGTCAGACATCCGAGCGCGATTGCTGTGTTCACATATACCAAACGAACCGATCTTTAGGGGGAAAACGCTCCCTGTTTCGGAACAACTGCTCCAAACGGGACAGGTGTGAAAGCACCCTTAGACTTACCTAACTTCCAATACTATTTCTTAGGCAATAACTGACAGTATATCTTAAAAAGGTGCAAAAATAACTCAGTAGATAATCCATGGCTGGATTCAGAAGTGTTTTGCAATGATTTGGAAATTTCAGATTTACCATTCATTCGTCAAAATATCTGTTACGGTGTCACCTCCACTCATTCCCTCTAATGCTGTCCCTCGACAACAACCGGTCTGCCCCACCCCCACAGCTCGTGCACTGCGTGCTGTGGGGTGATTATGGAAGGAGCTTCCAGCCAGGTCAGGCACAGCTGCAGCCACTCTCCTCATCAGATCCCTCTGCCTATTTAAACCCTGGTACCACCACCACCACCCACCCATCTCATTACTGTCAGCTCATATCAGTAATGAGATAATGTCTGCTTCCACAAAACATAATTCAGCAGAACTATATTCTCTTTGGGCCCCGTTTATTGGCTTCATCACCTAGTGGGGTCGGGTGGGTGGTGAACTTGTAACTCTGAGATTTGGGGGTTGACTGGGGCGCTGGGATATGGGCCCTTGAGGGTGGGGGCTGGAGGGGCCTGGTTGGCGGCCACTAGCCTTGAGTGGGGTATCTGGACTATTCTAGTGTGGGCCTGGAGCTTCCGCGTCTGGGGGCTGGACTTTGCCTGTGGGGGGGTGGTGGCCGGCTGCACTGGGAGGGCATTCCTACCTTGGGTGGTCGTTGCTGAGGTGAGGGGACGCGTGCCCTAGCGTCTGTGGGAACCTTGGGATGGGGTGGAGCCTGGCTGGATCGGGGGGTGTCTCCTCTTCCTGTGGGGTGTTGCTCCGATGGGCGTGGCAGCTGGGGGACTCATTCTCAGCTTTATATGTTCTTTATCATGGGTGTGAATGGAGGACTGTTTGTTCCATGTCCCACTCCACACTGGGGGCTCTGAAAGCGGTGGGGGACCGGGGTCCTCCCGTCCTGTTGTGGCCTGTACCACTGGCCTTGCCTCCTATCTTCGTGCCCTCCTCCGCCTGCTCCTTTACATGACTCATCCACACATTCACTTAGGTCCCCGAGGGGTTGCATGGGGATATGTTAGTGTATTTGTGTAAATGGATGTCCCGTTGTCTAGCCTGGGTTTGGGGCTGTTGGGTTTGCTTGGGTGGCTCCTTGTTGGGGGTTCTCGTGCTCTGTGCCCGTCTCCGCTTCCCTGCTGCCCTTGCAGCTGGGCACGCCTTTCGCTCTGGGATTTCCACTTTGGGCATCGGGGCAGGTGCCGCCCCGATGGGGGTAGGGGGGGGCTTGCTGGCAAGGGGTTTCCACCTGTCCCTCTTCTGGTCCTTTGTCGGCCTGCTGTTGGCCTGGGTTCGGGTTTCTTCCTTGTCAGCTTCTAGTCTCTCGGGTGACGTGGTTGTACCCTCCCTCCTCCACTGTAGTTACAGCTCAGTTAGAGCCTTGTTTTCACTTTGCACACACACAGTTAAACAGACTTACACACCTACTCACCCACCTACATACTCACTCCACAATTTTGGGGGGCAGTTAATCGCAGTAGCCTAGTTTTGATTCAGTTTCAGAGACCTGGAATGGTTGCTGTTTGTTTTCCCTCTTGCAGATGTCAAAGGCTTGTGTGCCCGTTGTGCGTTTCCCTGTGGTTATCTCATTTCAGCCTAGCAGCGGACGCCACATCCCCCCCCCCCCCTCACATATGTTTATATTAATTATTAAAAAAAAGAGAGAGATGAGATTGTGATAGTGAAATACATCTCTATCTCTGAGATGAATATAACATTATGTCTATGTGATGGGTACAGGTGGTGCCATTTGACTGTATTAGTTAAACCAAAAACACTGTGAATATCATTAAATAAAATGGTAAATACTTGCTGGATTGTCTTTATAAAAGCTGCACTGCAATTATTTTATTTATCCTGCATCTAAAAATATAAGAATGGGGGGGGGGGGGGGGGGGGGTTAAAACAACAGTTACTGAAACACACACACACTACATTCAACATCAGTTCAACATCAGTTATCTGACAGATATAATAAAACATTGCTGTTAAAGCCAAGTCCCCAGGGCCCAGCATCCTCTATGTTTAGATGCTTCACTGCTCCAACACACCTGGCCCAATTTAACGGGTCATTGACAGACTTGTACAGGCTTTGATGATAAGATGATGGCTATCCATTTAAATCAAGCATGCAGGATCAGAGAAATGTCTAAAAACATGTAGGGCAGTGGATCCTGAAGACCTGGACTGAGAAGTACTTCAATGAAATAATAAAATTAACCTGTTACCATTGTATTTGATTGATCATAAGTAGCAGCACAGTGGCTTAGTGCTTAGCACTGTTGCCTCACAGCAAGAAGGTTCCTGGTTTCACTCCTGGGCCTGGCAGGAGTCTTTATGTGCGGATTTCTCCTTGTGCATCTGTGAGCTTCCTCCCACAGTCCAAAATCATGCATGTTAGGTTGACTGACGACATCTAAATTGCCCGTAGGTGTGAGTGTGTATAGTTGTTTGTTTATATATGTGGCTCTGTGATAGACTGGCGACCTGCCCAGAGTTAATCCTGCATTTTGCCTGTAAGGAGCTGGGATGGGGACCAGCAGACCCCCGTGACCCTGTACAGGATGGATGATTGATTATGGACAAAGATAAAGAGAAAAATGTATCTGGTTTACGGGACTAATCATCTTTTCCTAACTGCGAGAATGAGTCACTGACATACCCAGTATTTGTCCAAAAGCTAGGGGTTATTGATGTGCCACAAATATTTTCTCTTCTTTTTATGATACACATTTAACTTAAAGTAGATAGCGATATTTTTATCCAGGCTTATGAATGTCTCACGACTTTCCAATGTGTGTTTGTGGGGGGGGGGGTTTGCCTAATCATGAGCCATGTCTGACAGTCGTACAAACTACAGAGCTCTGGTGAGGTTACATTCTGGCTTTTCAGTAAATTACTGTAGCACTATCAACATCACATGTATGGGCACTAGGGGTGCAACGGTTCAGGTAGCCCACGGTTCGGTTCGGTTTCAGTTTTTGGGCCACAGTTTCGGTTCAGTTTATTTTGTTTGTCACTTTTCAAAATGTAAATTACTATAATTCTTTTAAGTCAACAGCCTTTTAATATTGACAACTCCAGTACAGTTAGTACAGTACACACTATACTAAATAAATACAATAGTATCATATATCTTTAAGAAACTCTTTTAAAGGGGACTATTATGGCATCTAATACCTATTTTAAACGGGCCTTGAATGTCTTAAAAACAAGCTTTTGATTGTTTTTGCTAAATAAATTAGAAATTCAGCCTCTGAGCCATGTCTTTATCATCCCAGTTTCTAACCTCCTTCTCTATGTGGGATTCTGAGTGGGCGGGGCTATGATAATGAGGCTCTGTGCTGATTGGCTGCCTGAATGACGCGATACACCGCTACGAAAAAATGGTGGAAGCTCTGGCCGGTGGAGTTAGTTGTGGGCGTGGTTTCTCGCATCGCTCCGTCGTTACGTAATGACAGGAACAGAATCTGAACGGCTCGTAGATCCACATCACACTGGACGGCTCATCCGGGCGGCTGTACAGACACTGCAGAATTTCGTTGCTTTCCTCCTTCTCTGAGTTGGCAGGCTGAGGGGAGACCACTTTATATATAAAGTGGTCTCCCCTCAAGAGAAAACGTGTTTTTCATAATAGGTCCCCTTTAAATGTAAAACAGTTACTGAACACAACACTTTTAAATGGTAAACTGCCTTTTATTCCTTGACTACCTGTATACACTATACAGTAGTATAAAATATGCCCACCGCTGCCTCACAGCGCGGCACGGTGAAATTAAAAAGGTTAAATTCTGCAAGGCAGGCGGGGCGCAAACGCCTTGGCAGGCGCCCTCTTGTGCGCCACCGAGCTCGGCGGCAGAGCGGTCCGCAGAAAAAGATTGCGCAGTTAGTTAGCTAGTTAATATTTATTTCAGTCAATCACAAGCATAAAAATCAACAAACAAGATAACACACATCCACAGGTTTTTCCCTGGTCAACATTGTGATTATTTTGACCGAAAAGGTCTGGGCTTGAAGTATAAAGCTTATCTTGCCTACCATTAAGTTTGTTGTGCTTGGTGACCAGTCCCTGTCAGTGGTGAGTATTGTTGGATTTCAACGCTTAATTCAACACCTCAGGCCCCGCTACGTTATGCCTAGTTCTGTTCTCACCACACAGCAGCACAGGTTGCCACTGGCAGTACAATCTATATGACTTTGGAAGTCATGACTTTTATTTATGGTAACAAATGTCAAACAAAGCCTACTTTTAGTAAATTTGTTTTTAAATTTGCTTGATTTTTTTAATGTAAATTTGCTTGATTTTTTTATATTGGCTTTTTCATGTTAAGATGTTATTTATTTTATTTAATGCTACTGCCTATTTTATGTAAAAAAATGTAAGTAATGTCACTTCATCAAGCCTTTTCCATTATTCAACACTACAAAATAAGTACTAAAAAAAGTGAACCTATTGGTCAGAAAAGAGAGATAGAAATATGCGCTGGTATCGGTATCGGATCGGTACTAAGGCTGTGGTATTGGTATCGGATCGCAAGTGAAAAAGTTGGATCGCAGCATCCCTACCGAGAACCGTTGCATCCCTAATGGGCACACGCACACACCCACTGTCTTGGCTTCCTTTATAAAATATGATCCAATAAAGACCACAGAAAAAAGAGAAAGAAAGAGAGATTCTTTTCACAAGCTTTATTCAGAGATCATCACATCAAGATTATTTTCCGGTTTTGTTTGCAGCTGAGACTCCTCATTATTCTTTGCTTCACAAAAAGATGTTTTCTGTATCACACTTGCAGGTTGCCGAGGATGTTTAGTTAACCTGCAGCTGTGAATCAGTGGGTAGAGTTGGTGGATCCCTAGCCCTCACATGTCTAAGTGTATAATAGTGTCACGGTCCCTTTAACAGGCTCTGTACGTGAGAGCATGCATGCAGATGACAGGAGCGTGAACGGCAGGGAGTGACGAGTGTGGAGAGTGTTCTTAGACCAGGAAGCTTTAAAAACAGTGCAGCTAGATTCAGCAGAAGGTTACAGTGTTTGTACAGAAATAAGAGTGCCATGGCTCCTCAAGCTGGAAGTTTGTCCCGTTCTTCTTACCAGCAGCTGTTGTCATTTTGTAAGTGGGTCTTATCCACGAGTGCTGCTCGTGCGTGGAGCAGGTTTGGCTCCCCTGTGCTTACGACTAGGGTCAGCAAGCGGCAAGCAGGATCGGTTAACAGGCAAAACACTGAACCCCTCGTTGTTCCACCCAGTGTGTGTGTTTACATGTGAGTGAGAGACTAGGATAGGTGAATGGGATGCACATTGTAAATCATTTTATGGAATCTGGATAAGGTGCTTTTGAGTTGTTTGATCTCTAACCCGCAGTAGGTAACAGTCACAACATTCTCAGTTTGGAAAATCATTTAGGAATCTTGATGAGGGGCTGTGCTGGAAGTTTAGGTTGCCATCATAGTTGTGAAACTGAGGTGCAGATTCTCCCATCTAAAAACAAATCAAACCTCGTAAATTGCATAGTGGTTCGAGTGGATACTCGGTTAGATATATTCAATAGTATATCACATTTTGGCAGACAGTTATTTAGTTTATTTACAACTGTGAAATGTGTTTTTGTTGCCCTGTTTTATTGCATATGCAGTGGCTCACCATGAAATCCCTCTGCCAGTCAGCTGTGACCGACAGATCCACCAGTTTAATCCCAAAGTAACAACTGTGAGATAGCAAAAATAAGTGGTTATAAAAGTGACCCAATGCTTTTGGAAGAGCCTGGGAATCAAACATGTTCACTTTTTAAGATCCAAGCAGAAAGGATGTCTTATCAGTAAGGTATAACTAAACAGTGAAAAGCTGAGTACCTGATGACATCGCTGCCCATCAGAATTCCTGCTGGATTCTCCAAATGAGTATTTACAATATTAAGGGTAGCTTCAAATATGTTACATACTCCTTTTAATTTTTGATTTATCTTCTTTACCATTTGACAACCTGAAGGCTTACCTGGCTGAGACTGCAGTCGTTATTTTGATGATTAGATGGAGGGAGTGAAACTCATCACTTATGTCACTTGTTGTATAATTACTTTGCTAATGTAGCTGAACTTTAGCACTCAATAAATCCTGTGTCCACAGGTATAATTTAATTGAGTCGTTTCTGTTAATGTTGTTTTTGTTGACTTTTCTTGCTCTATATCAAACAGGTCTCACTTGAACAAAAGTACCTTTTTGCTCCTCATGCTATGAAAAGCAAAACCTGTCCTCCACACAATTAAAATATTTGATCAACAAAACTCATTACATCAAAAAAGCCTATGTTTTACACTTTTTTAGGATTCAAATACTTGTATCTGTAATTGAATTTGAACACACAGTGCTTTTGTAATGGCATGCCAGCTTTTATTAGACAACTTGGACAGAAAAAAAAAATTGCTTGCTTAATATATTCAAAATAAATACACTGCAAAAACAAAGAGTGATTAAAAAAGATAATGCTGCAATTCTTGAATTGCTTTTACTTCTCTGCACATATACTAAAGCCAAGATATTGCATGCCTTTTCATATCAAATGTATTTCATTTGGTAATTTATTTCAGTTTTGGCGTGTCAGGCCTGCAATGCATTTCAAAGTAAGAGTCTTGTGTTGTGGTTCATCACGGTTTTCTGCTGTTGCTTTATGCATCTGGCCGTCCCTCGTCTGCCTCAGTCCTCTCGTTTCCTTCCTTGACTTTGCATACCTATTTCTTGTCAGCTCATGTGTGCATATAGAAATGGGGAGACAGTAGTTAAACAATGTACTTTATTTAAACCAAATACACAGCGCACCGCAGGACATTCAAAACACAAGAGACAAAACTGAGAAGAAGCAGCAGCCTTGCGAAGCATGACAGGGTTGCACAACAAGCAAATCAAAAGAAAACACAGAACAAAGGCATCAAGCAAACACAGGCAAACCAAATCTAGCTGAACCCTGTGAACAATGAGAGGAAGTTGGAACAGTAAAACATTTACCACTGTTTCTTATTGCATCACTTAAAAGGTGAGACACACAATGAGAATAAGTAACTAAGCAATTCAGTTATTTTGTTATCTTCTTGCAAACATACCTTGAAGTGTGCAACTATGACTCATTAGCACATTTTATCAAACAATACATGCATTTTTTAAGACTGCAGACAGACCAGGCCAGAACCTGCACCCTCTTCTTCTTTAGTTTGTAATGTGTGCAGAATAGTTTTGCGTTCTCTTGTGGAAAAATGTATGGATGTCCCTGAAAAAGACATAGGCCTAGAAAGATACATGTGCTGCTGTAAATGTACTTTTCTGTGTCAAAGCTGCCATCACAGAAGTGTAAATGAGAAGGGCCCTGATGGAACCCTGCAGCACCACAGAGCCTGCCTTTTGGACTTGTTGCTGATAACTGTCTGAATGGTGCTTTTAATTCTTTTAATAGGAGAAAATGGTGCACATTTCTTCCAAAAAAAGATGTGAAATTTTGATTTGTTCTTGTTGCATGTTCACAATGTGACATCCATCTCAATTGCCTCAGACCCAAGAAATATCATCACTGTCACTGTTAAAGGATAGCATTTGTTATCCTCCTAAGACCTGGTGTACGCACATCTGATCACACATTGTGTTGTCATTATCTAAATATTTAATTTCTTAATAAAATATCAATAAAAAAAAAACTTTAATGCACCAGGTCGTAGGAGGTTACAAAGAAGAATGAGGATGGTATTTTTATGATTTCGTCACATATCAACAAAGCGGAGATTTAGCCTTTTTACCCCTTAAAAAAGTGGCCTTTCATTGATACTGGTCTTGTTCAAGATAATTCAGTTGAATAATACTTTTATCAATCTCCGAAGGGAAGTTATATGTTGCAGTAACTATCATTATTCAGGGTTCTCCATGGTCATTATAGGTGGTTATAAATCTGTGGGCAGGAGGGATCTCCTGTACTTCCGGAAGCGGAAGATGGCAAACCACCGCTTCCCAGCCTTTTCCTCTCTAACGCCAGATCCCTCGCGAGTAAGATGGATGAACTGAGGATGAACTTCTCATCACCGAGACCTGGCTTCAACCATCCATCCCGGACCCGGCTATCGAGCTAGCGGGTTACACGATACAGCGCCATGACCGTACAGCTGACTCCGGTAAGAGCAGAGGAGGCGGGCTCTGTGTGTATGTAAACAACAGCTGGTGTACCAACTCGGTGATCATGGAAAGTCACTGCTCACCGGACATAGAGTACTTGACTGTCAAATGCAGGCCCATCTACCTACTGTGTACATACCACCGGATGCTAATGCTAACTCAGCCATCGGACTGCTACTGTACATGCTAGCATTAGCCACACACAGAGCATATACCCTGACGCTGTGCAGGTTATACCAGGGGATTTCAACCATGCAGACTTAAAGACAGCACTCCCTAAACTCCATCAGCATGTCAAGTGTGCTACTAGGGGAGTGAACCTGGGGATTCCAGCCGACACCTGCATGTGGATCAGCAGTAGGGCTGGGCGATATGGCCTTTTATTAATATCTCGATATTTTTAGGCCATGTCACGATACACGATATATATCTCGATATTTTGCACTTTGATGCCTACAATCACACCAGTATGAAATTTCCATATATATGTCTATATTAAAACATTCTTGTTCATACTGCATTAATATATGCTAATTTTAAACAAAAACGGGGAATAAGTCAAATTTACCAAAACTGTATTTATTAAACAGTTACTAAGCAGTGAGTGGCACAAACATAAAAAGTGTCATTTCAAAACAGAAAGTGCACGTTGCATCTCTCTGACTCCCCGTCTGAAGAACATCTGCTAAGAACATCTTCTGGTCCTGGTTTTACCAGGATGAGCTGCTCTGAGCAGGGGGGTCCCCTTACAGCACCTTTATATTAAGACTAATTGTAGGTGTAGGGACTGCAATGTTTCATCCTCTCCTCATTTACTTTGCATCACTTTCACTTATTGTTAGAAATATGACTTCATATAGTCTTGTTTGACTTTGTTTCAATGATAGTGATTGGTTTCATGTGGCCACATTTAAGCAACACTAGGTGACGTTTCTCAGCTATGGAAGAGAAAAGCCTGAATTATGGTTCCGCGTTAAATCGACGCAGAACCTACGGCGTAGGGTACGCGTCGATGCGCACTTACGCTGTAGGCTCTGCATTGGTGTAACGCGGGACCATAAATCAGCCTAAAGGCTCGGCTGCGCGTGTCGCGCAGAGCGGCTCCTCAGTTCTCCGAGAGCCGTGCGAGGAGAAAACATCCCCTCCCGTCTTTACTAAACCGGTTAGCTTTGAAAAGAGTCCGCCGCGCGTAGCAACCGCGCAGATGAGCTCACAGCGCAAACAGGCCGAGTTTAGGAAAGTTAAAGCGGGGAAGTGAGCGGCGGTCCCGGACTACCAGGGTGCGCTTGTTTTATGTCTCAGAGAAGGAGAGACGAGACGAGAGAGCGAGAAAAGTCGGTCATTTAATGCCCGCGGCTAAAAGCAAAATGCGTGCAAATTTATATGCGAATATGCACGATAGAGTCATTTTGTACATCGCACAGAGTAGAAGCCGAGATACATCGGCTATACTCGATATATCGCCCAGCCCTAATCAGCAGCTTCCTCTCTGACCGCAGATAGAGAGTTAGGGTGGGCCATCACATCCATGGCCCTAAGCCTCAGCACCGGCTCCCCCCAGGGTTGCGTGCCGAGTCCCCTGCTCTACTCTCTCTACACGCATGACTGCACCCCCGTCCATCTTAACAACACTATAGTGAAGTTTGCTGACGACACTACAGTGGTGGGGCTCATCTCGGGGGGGGGGGGGGGAGTCTGCATACAGAGACGAGGTGGTGCGGCTGTCCTGGTGGTGCAGAGACAATAACCTCCTCCTGAACAGCTCAGAGACCAAAGAGCTGGTAATTGACTATAGGAGGAAAAGGACAGAGATTCCTCCGCTCATCATCAGCGGGGATTGTGTAGAGAGGTTAGTCAACTTCCGGTAACTGGGAGTCCACATCGAGGAGAACCTGACCTGGAGTGTGAGCACCTCTGAGCTGCTGAAAAAGGCCCAGCAGAGACTGGACTTCCTCAGGATCCTCAGGAGGGAGAACATCACACAGAGGCTGCTGTTGCTGATCCTTCTACCGAGCCTCCATGGAGAGCATTCTGACCTACTGTATCTGCATCTGGTACAGCAGCTGTACAGCAGCTCAGAGGAAAGACCTCCAGAGGGTCATCACCACCGGCTGCCCTCTCTCCACACTGGAACACCTCCACCACTCCCGTTGCCAGAAAAAGGCCCAAAATATAATAAAAGACACTTCACACCCTGGACACTCACTGTTTGAACTGCTGTCATCTGGGAGGAGATACAGACACATGAAAACAAAGACAAACAGTCTCAAACACAGCTTTTATCCAACAGCAATAACCACTCTTAACAAAAACAGAAGCTAATGTGCAATAACAATAACAAAAATGATTGTATGCTGATGAAGGTTCTTGTGGGGTCCGTGTGTTGATGTGTGTGTGGAGGGGTGAATGTGTCTAGAGATATATATATTTATTGTATTTGTTTATGTTTTAAATGACATTTTATTGGATTACTCACTCACTCACTCATCTTCTCCCGCTTCATCCGTTGCCGGGTCGCGGGGGCAGCAGCCTCAGCAGGGATGCCCAGACTTCCCTCACACCAGACACCTCCTCCAGCTCTTCCGGGGGGAGTCCGAGGCGTTCCCAGGCCAGCCGAGAGACATAGTCTCTCCAGCGTGTCCTGGGTCTTCCCCGGGGTCTCCTCCCGGTGGGACATGCCTGGAACACCTCCCTAGGGAGGCGTCCAGGAGGCATCCGGTACAGATGCCCAAGCCACCTCAGCTGACTCCTCTCAATGTGGAGGAGTAGCGGCTCGACTCCGAGCTCCTCCCGGGTGACCGAACTCCTCACCCTATCTCTAAGGGAGCGTCCAGCCACCCTGCGGAGGAAACTCATCTCGGCCGCTTGTATCCGCGATCTTGTCCTTTCGGTCACTACCCAAAGTTCATGACCATAGGTGAGGGTAGGGGCGTAGATTGACCGGTAAATCGAGAGCTTCGCCTTTCGACTCAGCTCCCTCTTTACCACGACGGTCCAGTACATCGACCGCATTACTGCGGACGCTGCACCGATCCGCCTGTCAATCTCACGCTCCATTGTTCCCTCACTCGTGAACAAGATCCCGAGATACTTGAACTCCTCCACCTGAGGCAGGACTTCTCCACCCACCCGGAGAAGGCATGCCACCCTTTTCCGGTCGAGAACCATGGCCTCGGTCTTGGAGGTGCTGATTCTCATCCCTGCCGCGTCGCACTCGGCCGCAAACCGCCCCAGCACATGCTGGAGGTCCCGGTCTGATGAAGCCAACAGGACAACATCATCTGCAAAAAGCAGAGATGAAATCCTGAGGTTCCCAAACCGGATCCCCTCCGGCCCCTGGCTGCGCCTAGAAATCCTGTCCATAAAAATTATGAACAGGACCGGTGACAAAGGGCAGCCCTGCCGGAGTCCAACATGCACCGGGAACAAGTCTGACTTACTGCCGGCAATGCGAACCAGACTCCTGCTTCGATCATACAGAGACCGGACCGCCCTTAGTAGAGGGCCCCGGACTCCATACTCACTCAGCACCCCCCACAGAATGGCACGAGGGACACGGTCAAATGCCTTCTCCAGATCCACAAAACACATGTAGACTGGTTGGGCAAATTCCCATGAACCCTCGAGCACCCTGCGGAGGGTATAGAGCTGGTCCAGTGTTCCACGACCGGGACGAAAACCGCATTGTTCCTCCTGAATCCGAGGTTCGACTATCGGCCGTAATCTCCTCTCCAGTACCCTGGCGTAGACTTTCCCCGGGAGGCTGAGAAGTGTGATCCCCCTGTAGTTGGAACACACTCTCCGGTCCCCCTTTTTAAACAGAGGGACCACCACCCCGGTTTGCCACCCCAGCGGTACTGTCCCCTTCCTCCATGCAATGTCGCAGAGGCGTGTCAGCCACGACAGCCCTACGACATCCAGAGACTTGAGGTACTCAGGGCGAATCTCATCCACCCCCGGTGCCCGGCCACCGAGGAGCTTACGAACCACCTCGGTGACCTCGGCTTGGGTGATGGATGAGCACGCCTCCGAGCCCCAACCCTCTGCTTCCTCAGTGGAAGGCATGTCAGTCGGGTTAAGGAGATCCTCAAAGTATTCCTTCCACCGTCCGACAATGTCCCCAGTCGAGGTCAACAGCTCCCCACCAGCACCATAAATGGTGCCGGCAGAGTACTGCTTCCCCCTTCTGAGGCGCCGAACGGTCCTCCAGAATTTCCTCGAGGCCGACCGAAAGTCCTCCTCCATGGCCTCCCCGAACTCCTCCCAGACCCGAGTTTTTGCCTCCAAGACCGCCCGAGCCGCGGCCCGCTTGGCCTGCCGGTACCTATCTACTGCGTCAGGAGTCCCACCGGCCAACATAGCCCGGTAGGACTCCTTCTTCAGTCTGACGGCATCCTGTACTTCCGGTGTCCACCACCGGGTTCTAGGATTGCCGCCACGACAGGCACCGGAGACCTTGCGTCCACAGCTTCGAGCCGCCGCGTTGACAATGGAGGCGGAGAACATGGTCCACTCGGACTCGATGTCCCCCGCCCCCCCCGGGATCCGAGAGAAGCTCTCCCGGAGGTGGGAGTTGAAGATGTCCCTGACAGAGGGCTCAGCCAGACGTTCCCAACAGACCCTCACAATCCGTTTGGGTCTGCCCGGTCTGTCCAACCTCCTCCTCCGCCAGCGCATCCAACTCACCACCAGGTGGTGATCAGTTGACAGCTCAGCCCCTCTCTTCACCCGAGTGTCCAAGACATGCGGCCGAAGGTCAGATGAAACGACAACAAAGTCGATCATTGACCTCCGGCCTAGGGTGTCCTGGTGCCACGTGCACTGATGGACACCCTTATGCTTGAACATGGTGTTCGTGATGGACAAACTGCGACTCGCACAGAAGTCCAACAACAAAACACCACTCGGGTTCAGATCGGGGAGGCCGTTCCTCCCAATCACGCCTCTCCAGGTATCACTGTCATTGCCCACGTGAGCGTTGAAGTCCCCCAGTAGAACAATGGAGTCCCCAGTTGGAGCACTATCAAGTACTCCTCCCAGGGACTCCAAGAAGGCCGGGTACTCCCCACTGCTGTTCGGCCCGTAGGCACAAACAACAGTGAGAGACCTATCCCCGACCCGAAGGCGCAGGGAAGCGACCCTCTCGTTCACCGGGGTGAACTCCAACACATGGCGGCTGAGCTGGGGGGCTATAACCAAGCCCACACCAGCCCGCCGCCTCTCACCCTGGGCAACTCCAGAGTAGTGGAGGGTCCAGCCCCCTTCAAGGAGCTGGGTTCCAGAGCCCAAGCTATGTGTGGAGGTGAGCCCGACTATCTCTAGCCGGTATCTCTCAACCTCACGCACAAGCTCCGGCTCCTTCCCCCCCAGCGAGGTGACATTCCATGTCCCCACTGTGAGGGTTGATGTCCAGGGATTGGGTCGTCGAGGCACCCCGCCACGACTGCTACCCAGCCCACAATGCACCGGCCTGCCATGGTCCTTCCTGCGGGTGGTGGGCCTACTGGAAGGCGGACCCGCGTCGCCGCTTCGGGCTGAGCCCGGCCGGGTCCCACGGGCAAAGACCCGGCCACCAGGCGCTCGCCTACGAGCCCCAACCCCAGGCCTGGCTCCAGGGCGGGGCCCCGGTGACGCCGATCCGGGCGACGTAACGGTCCTTGATATCTTTTTCATCATGGTAGGCTTGTGAACCGCTCTTAGTCTGGCCCGTCACCCAGGACCTGTTTGCCATGGGAGTCCCTACCAGGGGCGAAAGTGCCCCCGACAACATAGCTCCTAGGATCACTCGGGCACACAAACCCCTCCACCACAGTAAGGTGGCATTTATGGTGGATTTATTGGATTATTTTTCAGTTATTTTATTTTTTTATATATGATGCGCTGACTGGAGAGCACTTTTAATTTTGTTGTACATAAGTTATGACAATAAAGATCTATCTATCTATCTATCTATCTATCTATCTATCTATCTATCTATCTATCTATCTACTTGTAGGTATAGAAGCAGATCTGAAGAAGCCTCTGACTCAAGACGCTCTGTTGAAACACCGTAAAAACGATGCTCAGTGTCCATTATATTTTTCATTTGACAAAGCATCATTCTTTGCACAACCAGGTCTAGACCAGAGCGAGTCTTGTTTATCAGTTTGAGTGTTCTTGCTTTTTTCTGAAGCCCCTGACACTTACATAGATGACTGTCACAGTTTCACAGTGTAGGATAGGTTTTTTTTACTGTTTAACTCACTCCCCTGTTTTTCCAGATCCTGCCACCCTAATCAGCCAGAGATCCACTCATTCCCTTCACCTGTGCTTCCCCACCGAGCTCCACACCTGGTTTCCCTCATCAGCAGTTCCCCTCATATACCGGCCCATTTCCACCTTCTAGTTTGCCAGATTGTCGTGTGCTTTTGCCCCGCTTTCCAGCCTTCCTGATTTCTGTCCTGTTCCTGCCTGCCTGTCTTTGACCCTGCATGATTCTTGGTTTATGGATTTTTGCCTGCCCGTTTTGGTTTTGTTTGCCTGATCTGCCTGACTACCCGGTTTGACCCCTGCCTGCCTTTTGACAAAGATTAAAGCCTCTTGGACTCTGATCCTGCCTGGTGCATTTGGGCATTTGGGTTCTCTGTCCTATCTGAGCCGTGACAGATGACATGAAATGAGACAGCACTGTCAAGAACCAACTAATATAGATGAGATGGGGGGTCAACACGTTCAGAAAACACTTATTTTTTTCCGATTGTATTTACATTTTCTAGAGGGCGATATGAGTTGATGCGTAAAAAGTCAATGGCATGAAAGCCATTTAAACGCATATTCTTCCTCAACCAGTTATATGCACAATTTAACTAGTCAACCCCTCAGCATTTGGCTTTTCACTGGGTTGCTCCATTCAATAAAGTCTTCTAATTTGGTGATAACACATGATTCCAAGTTATTTCATTATGACCCTGATTTCCTCTTTGTGGGATAATTTATCTCATCTTTGTGTCATACACTTGTCCCTTCCTTGGATGAGTTTAGTTTTCCACCCACAAATGTTTACAATATTTCACTGGGAAGCTTCCAAAGATCAAAATACACGTATATCTGTTGTGACTGCTCATATCTGACTTTCTATGCTGATCTCTACCACTGACACTTTATAGGCAGAATGATCAAAAATTAAATGTAGTTGAGCAGATGAGGATGATAAGGAAGAGAAATAAAACCAAGTTATTAATCTTTTAAAAAGGTGCTACTTGTTAATATTTAATTTCCACCAATACAAGACTGAAGGAATGAATAAGTTTATGACCCTAAAAATGTATGGAATTAGAATCGCAGCATGCTGTCATTGCAGAAAACTGATTCACCTACAGATATTCACCCACAGATCCAAGCACATGTTGGAACTCTGTTTAATAATAATATTCAGAAATGCCTCTGATCTTTCCAGATGATCTCTGTGATATAACACCAAGCTTCAGCTCTCCTGAAACTTAATTCATGTGAGCTCAATCTAAGCTCCCTTTGACTCACCTCAGTAATTGGTTTCACTGTGATGTACAGTGGCTGGTGAGCTATTCATAAAGGAGAGCCGACTGCTGCAGGGAGAGCTGAGTGAATGGAAAACTGCAGACTAGTCCACAAGTATCGTGCGCTACCTTACAGAAAGTGAAAGCTGCAGCTAAAATGAATAATTTTAACCAAAAAACGACCTAATTCAAAGTACAAAGAGTTGAAGATGATCAGATATAAGGTAAAAACCATAAGACAGCAAGTTGCACACAGACTTATTAGCTGCACAGTTGGAGAAAACAAGTTGTTTACACACATAGTTGATACAAGCAGGGGTGGATTGGACATAGGGAGTACTGGGAGTTTCCCCGGTGGGCCAGTCAGTAATGGGCCGGCAGTGGCTGACCTTTTTTTTTTTTAATGTAAAAAGATGGGCCCAGTAATCCCACCCACGCATTTTCCAGATCCCCCCCCCCCCCCCCCCCCCCCCGTTTAATCACCTTTAATGATGAGCTAATGACACGTCATTAGCAATCTGTGAGAGAGAAGAGAAAGCAAAAATGGAGAAAAGTAACAAAAAGGCGGTGCAGAAAAACTAAGGGAAAGGGAAAAAAAAACATGTTTGCTGCAGCAGGTCCCTCTCAGGAGGTGAAAGTGAGGCTCCCGCTGCCGCGGTGGTACAGGAGGGGGAGGAGGACATGGTGGTGGTGATATCAGGTGTGTGTGTTAGAACATATTGTGGATAAAATTAACTTTACTTGACATTATAGATAGCGTGTGGTGTAAATCTAGTTCTAAAGTGTTCGAAAATGAGCAGGGATGAGAATCAGCACCTCCAAAACCGAGGCCATGGTTCTCCACCGGGAAAGGGTGGCGTGCCTTCTCCAGGTGGGTGGAGAAGTCCTGCCTCAGGTGGAGGAGTTCAAGTATCTCGGGGTCTTGTTCACGAGTGAGGGAACAATGGAGCGTGAGATTGACAGACGGATCGGTGCAGCGTCCGCAGTTATGCGGTCGATGTACCGGACCGTCGTGGTGAAGAAGGAGCTGAGTCGAAAGGCGAAGCTCTCGATTTACCGGTCAATCTACGCACCTACCCTCACCTATGGTCATGAACTTTGGGTATTGACCGAAAGGACAAGATCGCGGATACAAGCGGCCGAGATGAGTTTCCTTCCTGGACGCCTCCCTAGGGAGGTGTTCCAGGCATGTCCCTCCTCCCTAGGGAGGTGTTCCAGGCATGTCCCTCCGGGAGGAGACCCCGGGGAAGACCCAGGACACGCTGGAGAGACTATGTCTCTCGGCTGGCCTGGGAACGTCTCAGACTCCCCTCGGAAGAGCTGGAGGAGTTGAGACTGCTGCCCCCGCGACCCGGTTCCGGATAAGCGGCGGAAAATGGATGGATGGATGGATGGATGGATGGATGGATGGATGGATGGATGGATGGATCCTGATTAATTAACCACTATTTTATGGTGGTGTGGATTGAGCTTGCAGATCTGCTTTTAAGTATATTTAAGTATCAATACACTTTCTTCAAGCCCACTGTCCAATTTTTTCATGCTTCACCTATTTTTCTTTTGTCAGTGTTTATAGTTTATTGCCCTTGCTTTTCTTTTTTTGAACACTTATTTATGGACATTTTCAGATTAAATTACACCAAATAAGAGACAAGGAAACAATTTCACATTATACAGTTAAAACAAATGTACATCAACCTGTGTGCGGATTGTGGTGGGTCAGTCTGGACAAAAAATGTCCAGAGTCGAATTTTTGTCTCAATCCAGGCCTGGATACAAGTCAAACAAGCCCCTCAACAAATTTGAATGTATGCAACATTCTACACTTATTAAAATTAAGTTATTTTACCAGGCATGTTGAATTCTTTGCATGGTGCTCATGATAAGTATTTCTCTCTCAATCCTTTGGCCTCCTGAGATCATCATGACAGGAAAACCTATTCAAATGTTCCTAAAATACTGAAATCATGTAGTTATTCACGTACAGGTAGAAGATTGATATTGTAATAAGTGATACGTCATTCCTTTCACCAGTCTCACGTAAATCAATACTGTTAAATCCTCAAAAAAAACCAACCTAAATGAGTCATTTTCCAAAGAGTGCTTGTTGAAGGGATGAGCTCTGCAGCTGCTCATTATCGACACCTGTGAGTAATCACACAAGCTCATTTCAGGTAAGCAGCTACTTGGTCTGCAGCTGCTTGCTATATTATTACTTTGACGGAAAGACAATCTCGGTGGGTAAAAATCCCCCTCCATCGTTGGCTTCATAAGGCTTCCATGTTTTCTGTTTCATGCTCAAAGGAAACCTTTCAATAAGTAGGACACAAGTGGCAAGACCTGGATGATGAGACGTGTGCTTGTTTAGGCAGGTTTTGGTTCAGCTAATCTAAATGAATAATGTATAATGGCCGTTTCTCAAGATGCGTTCATGTAGGGTTGCACAATTAATCGAATTTTAATCGCGATCACGATTTTGGCTTCCCACAATGAAAATTACGCGATTGTGCGATTATTATGAAGAAAAATCGGGGGGGGGGGCGAAAAAAAAAAAATTCCTGCACCGTCTGCACAGCAAATCACAGGCTCATGTGAGACCACTGTCTCAATAATTCTGTGTGTGCGTGTATGTGTGACTGCGTGTCGTCTGCATGCACAAATTACAGCTGTTCTCAGAGCCGCACTGCGTAAGCTCACTAGACTGAATTTTACTAGATACGATCTGGATATGCAACTAAAAGGGAGGTGGAAACAAAATTTAAATGTCTGCCACAGTAAAAGACAAAGTGCTTGTCCCTCAAGCAATGTTAACCAGGAACACGTTATATACAAAAAGTGCTGTAAAAGGTGTTTCTGCGCCACAAGCCAACACAACTAACTTGTTCAACCACCTTAAAACAGATCACGAAGCTACGATGAATGCATGAGAGCAAAGAAAAACCTTCCATCCGTGAGTGGTTCATAATCATCTCAAATGTCCCTTAAAACAAGCCTGTACAGCCCGTCACCGTACCCATCCACCTCGCAAAGACATGTCGATCGCTAAAGCACGTTCCTTTTCCATGGCATACAAAAGTGTAAAATTCATTTAAAAATGCATTGTATAAAGTAGTCATTATAAAGACTTGAGAGGAAGAAATATGGCCCATTATCTGTTGTTTTAGGGTTAAGTGTGTTCATTTTTAGAACCAATTAAACTGTAGACCTTATGTGTACAGTGCAATACGTGTTGTCAAGAACACAAGTATGCTGCTGTTCCACTTGCAGAAAGAGAGAGATGCGTTCTCATGTCCTCAAAGTATGTTCTCCAGACTCATACTTACAAGTACAGAACTGAGAAATGTTCAATGTAAAAACCTTTTCCTGCTTCTTCTTCTCCTTGTTTTTAAAAACCTGTCTCTTTATCTATTGAGTTCAGTTATTACTAATACTGAAACACTTTTTAGATCAGTCAACAAATTAACTCTTTCTTTTTTCTTATCCTTTTGATCATATTCCAGATTTAAAAAGATTGAAAGAACATGTGCATGACTCGGGGTTAAACTAGGTTTTTCTACTTTTCTGGGGTTTCAGCATCAGTAGCGTGCCGGGGGCTCAAGCCCGGACAGCCTCGACCCAGTTTAACCACTGTGTATGACATTTGTAAAAATGCAACAAAATTGAAAACACTTGGTGTTGAGTAAGCCGTGAGACATAATAGAAAGGAAGGAAAGCAATTAAACCTCTATTTTAAAGCTGTCAGTTTTCCATATTGTGCTGTTTTCAAAGTTGATCATAATACACATTTAGTGGCTGTGATTTAATGAATGACAGCTGTGCACTGTCAATTAAAAAAACAACCATGATTTGAATTACAAATAAAACAAACCTTGTGCCACATTACCAAAAGAGCCATGCATCAAAATTACCTGGTGATGCAGTATAGATGTCTACATTCTGTCACATTTGCTGCCACCAGAGGATCTAACGCAGATTAGATATATATTAGAGAATAGTCAGTGAATTGAATTCATTTTCCTTTTGGTAAGAGATTTAATTCAAATGTTTCTAGAACAATGTCAGAGCTAAATGTGGCTCATGAATGAAGAGCTAACACTTGAAGAGCTTTCCATGGAGCAGTCATGAAGTAAACAGCAGCCATGTGTCAATTTACTGTGGTAATTTCCTCTTGTTGTTACAGTATACTTGAAAGAGAAATTATGTTATTCACATCTCCATTACAACTTGCTCTTACAATTGAACTCTCAGACAAAGTTGTTATTTTGTGTAGAGGAAGTATGTGACCCCTTTTGACCCGGCACATAATAATTGATCAAGCCATAGCACGCTCTTTCCTCTTTTGCTCAATTCATGAACAACTGTATATTTGTGACATGGTGGTAAACATCTCTCTTTGGTTTAATAACAGCAAAGCCGAGCTGGTGGTTTCCGCTCCTCCAACAATAAAATAAACTTTGTTTAACCACCAGCCGACATGACTTCTTATCTCTGTACACGCGAGAGAAATATTATTGTTATACTGCATTTGATAAAGAGAAATGTTAAGGAATATTGGCAGACTGATGTTCATGTTAACATGATCATGGATACTATACTAACTACTTTGAGGATTAACTTTTACAACTCTTGACATCTGTATTTAAATGTCGCCCAGTCAGTTTTTTCACCTTCTGACTGGAACCAGAAAAAACATACAGCACTGCTCTTTATCCCTCTACTATTGGCTTCCATTTAAGTACATGATTAATATTTATATACCTTTTTATTTATGTGTGTCTCAAAAGTTTTACATTGGTCTGTTTCTGGGAAAACCCTTTCTGAACTTTTCTGCCGTTACTCAACGACTAGATCTCTTAGTCCCTCAGAACAACTGCGTTAAACGGTACCTTGGATCATTTTGCATATCTTTGAATGTATATTTCCACCATAGATTTTAACAACCCAAATATTTTATACATTTCCTTTTATAGAAACTATTTTAGTAGCCATTAGTAACTTTAGGTTATTTACATAACCCCGGTTCTCTGATTAATATGAGTGAGATGTCTCACTGGGGTGCACGCTTGCTGCAGACCTCAGAAGCATTAATCTCATTACGCCAATCCTGATTGGCTGGTGAAACATGTCCATCCACCGCAGGTAGAACCAACTACCTTAAATACCACAGGTTGTACCACCTACACCCTAAATATCCCATGTGGACAACACCACGTCATTCAAGATAAGCACCTCTTCTCACTCGTCCAAGCAAGAAGGGTTGTCTGGTGAGACATCTCACTCATATTACTCAGAGAACCGGGGTTATGTAAATAACCTAAAGTTCTCTTTCATAATATTTAGCTTGATGTCTCACTATGGCAGGGCGGGGCTCCTGGAGGACACCACTGACAGCCGGATGCCTTGAAGGTGCACTGCAGCAAGTGGCTCCATTGGAGGAATTCAGAGCTGACCAAGGCTCTCAATCACCTCGCAGTCGAGGGATGAAGCCCCGGGAACCAGGCTCCTGCAACTGAGAGGGTGGTCTCTCCATGAGCCCTCCACCTCATCCAGCATCTCTGGGAAGACAGGGAGAAGTTGCTTTGTCGCGCCAAGAGCAATTTTTTTTCCCTTTGTAGCGCGACCTGTTGGTCTCAGCAAGGACAGCAGGCTAGGGGATGGCCAACCGGGCAGCAGCATCGAGCTTGTCCGAGCTGGGGAGGGGAGAAGCTGGTGTGCTGCTCTCATCTCCATCCCGCGACTGGCAGCCTGGGCTGGAGTAATGAAGAGGTCGTCCTCATCTTCATCCTCTGATATGAGGAGTCATGAGGTGCCTTCTTCATTGTCCCCATAGTCCAGCACCAGGACGTCGTCCTCCTGCGGGGGACCTGCGGCTAGGTGACGTTAACTCAACTGGCCCTTTCCATTCACGATAGGAGTATACGGACTTACAAGAGTACCACTTCCTTTCCATTTTACGCACTTTTAGTTTCAACATGCGGATATCTGAATCATACCAGGGAGTTGAGCTCCTATGATTGGAGACCTTCCTTCTCAAAGGAGCAACTGCATCTAAAGCTGAGTGCAGCAAACCTACAGTGTTACTAACAAGGAAATCAACATCTGCAGAGGTAGAACCCAGGTCACTGGCTTCAACTTCTTCACTATTTTCCACTATCGTAAGATGGCCTCCCTAAATTTAGTAATAGCTTCATCGGACAAACATCTGGTAAAATAATACCTCCTTTTTTTTGCTTCAACGATGACAATGTTAAATTCAAACGTTTTTAAATAGTGGTCGGATAGGAGGGAGTTTACAGGCGACACTAACAGATTATCGGATTCAACACCATATGACATAGGACGAGATTGAGGGTATGATTAAAACAGTGCGTCGGTTTGTTTACTTTTTGTAAGATGCCTAAGAATTCTAGAAGAGAATTAAAAGCTAATTTAAGATTATCGCTGTCAACATCCATATGAATGTTAAAATCACCCACAATGATGACCTTATCTGTACTGATCAATAAACCAAATAGGAAATCTGAAAATTTCAACAAAAACTCTAGCACCAACAGGGGACCGGTACACTACCACTGACAAAACTGGCTTCTCTGATTTACAGCTCGGGAGTTTTAGACTAAGCGTGAGGCTTTTGAACGTATTATAATTGCATTTAGGTTTAGATTTGATTTGAAGACTGGAGTTATAGATCGCCGCTACTCCTCCGTCTCGGCCGTGCTTCGAGGAATATGATGATTAAAGTAGCCGGACGGAGTCGATTCATTTCAACTAACATATTCTTCCTCCTGTAGCCAGGTTTCTGTTAAACAGAAAATATCACTCCTGGTCTCGGTAATTAGATCGTTTACTAATCAAGACTTGGAGCTTAACGATCGTATATTTAGTAGTCCGCATCTAATTTTTTGATTATCCGTTCCTGGGTCGCGGGGGCAGCAGTCTCAACAGAGATGCCCAGACTTCCTTCACCCCAGACACTTCCTCCAGCTCTTCCAAGGGGAGTCTGAGGCGTTCCCAGGCCAGCCGAGAGACATAGTCTCTCCAGCGTGTCCTGGGTCTTCCCCGGGGTCTCCTCCCGGAGGGACATGCCTGGAACACCTCCCTAGGGAGGCGTCCAGGAGACATCCGGTACAGATGCCCAAGCCACCTCAGCTGACTCCTCTCAATGTGAAGGAGCAGCGGCTCGACTCTGAGCTCCTCCCGGCTGACCAAACTCCTCACCCTATCTCTAAGGGAGCATCCAGCCACCCTGCGGAGGAAACTCATCTCGGCCGATTGTATCCGCGATCTTTCGATCCCTACCCAAAGTTCATGACCATAGGTGAGGGTAGGGGCGTAGATTGACCGGTAAATCGAGAGCTTCGCCTTTCGACTCAGCTTCTTCTTCACCACGACGGTCCGGTACATCGACCGCATAACTGCGGACGCTGCACCGATCCGTCTGTCAATCTCATGCTCCATCGTTCCCTCACTCGTGAACAAGACCTCGGGATACTTGAACTCCTCCACCTGAGGCAGGACTTCTCCACCCACCCGGAGAAGGCGCGCCTTTCCCTGTGGAGAACCATGGCCTCGGCTTTGGAGGTGCTGATTCTCATCCCTGCTGCGTCGCACTCGGCCTCAAACCGCCCTAGCACATGCTGAAGGTCCTGGTCCGATGAAGCCAACAGGACAACGTCATCCGCAAAAAGCAGAGACGAAATCCTGTGGTTCCCAAACCGGAACCCCTCCGGCCCCTGGCTGCGCCTAGAAATCATGTCCATAAAAATTATGAACAGGACCGGTGACAACAGTGAGAGACTTCTTCCCGACCCGAAGGCGCAGGGAAGCGACCCTCTTGTTCACCGGGGGAAACTCCAACACATGGCGACTGAGCTGAGGGGCTATAAACAAGCCCACACCAGCCCGCCGCCTCTCACACTGGGCAACTCCAGAGTAGTGGAGGGTCCAGCCCCTTTCAAGGAGCTGGTTCCAGAGCCCAAGCTATGTGTGGAGGTGAGCCCGACTATCTCTAGCCGGTATCTCTCAACCTCACGCACAAGCTCCGGCTCCTTCCCCCCCAGCGAGGTGACATTCCATGTCCCTACTGACAGGGTTTTGGTCCAGGGATTGGGTCGTCGAGGCACCCCGCCACGACTGCTACCCAGCCCACATGGCACCAGCTCATCACGGTCCTTCCTGCGGGTGGTGGACCTACGGGAAGGCGGGCCCACGTCGCCATTTCGGGCTGAGCCCAGCCGAGTCCCACGGGCAAAGACCTGGCCACCAGGCACTCGCCAGCGAGCCCCAACCCCAGGCCTGGCTCCAGGGAGGGGCCCCGGTGACGCCAATCCGGGCGACGTAAAGGTCCTTGGTGTTTTGTTTACCATAATAAGCTTGTGGCCGGGGAGTGTCTAATAATATTGGCCAAATTTCTAGAAATAAGAGCTGCACCTCTGAGGCGCCATCTGGGAAGATGGCGCCTCCTATGGTCGCCACGGTGTTTCGCTCTCTGATTTTTTTCAGCTTTCTGTTTATTTTTTCCTGTTTTCTGCTGCCCTACACGGGTCACATTCAGCAGAGAGCAACTACTTAATGTTAGGAAGTCTTCTCCCGGTACTTTTTGCCCAGTTTTCACCGATCCGGACAGTATTAGAGAGATTTTGGTCGGAGTAGCAGCAGCTTTTTACCGGCTCTTCAGGAGACGCAGACGGGGAAAGCGCGCGGGAGCTCTCGTGCAGCTGAGAGAGAGAGGATTCCGAACCCCGCTCCCCTCCATACACTTGGGGAACGTCCGCTCCCTCTCAAATAAAATGGATGAACTACTTCTACTCATCACAAAGAACCGGGATTTTAGCAGATCTGACGCTGTTTGCCTCAATGAAACCTGGCTCAGTGATCTCGTCCCGGACAGCGCTGTACGGCTGCTGGGATTTCAGCTCATCCGAGCGGATCGCAGCAGGGAATTTTCGGGCAAGACAAAGGGAGGTGGAATCTGCTTGTATATAAACGAAGGCTGGTGTACGGATGTCACAGTGCTAAAAGACTCTTGCAGCCCTCACTTAGAGACACTTTTTTGTGAACTGCAGACCTTTTTATTCACTGCAGGAGTTTTCATCTTTTGTTCTGGTCGGGGTTTACATCCCACCCGACGCGTGTGTGACTGAAGCCACGCAGCGGCTGGCCGACCAGATAACAGACAGATAGGCAGAAGGTCAGGAAGGCTCCAGGCCCAGACGGCGTGTCCCCCTCCTGCCTGAGAGCCTGCGCCGACAGCTGGCTCCCACCTTTACACGGATCTTCAACTGGTCCCTGGAGCTGTGTGAGGTGCCCTCATGCTTCAAACGCACCACCATCATCCCAGTCCCCAAGAAACCCACCATCATAGGACTAAATGACTACAGGCCTGTCGCCCTGACATCTGTCTCGACCCCCTGCAGTTTGCCTACCGGGCAAACAGGTCGGTGGATGAAGCAGTCAACATCGGACCTGTCAGTGGATCACCAGCTTACTGAGTGACAGGAAGAAGCAGGTGAGGCTGGGGAGCATCACATCCAGCCCCCGGACCATCAGCACTGGCGCCCCCCAGGGGTGCGTCCTCTCGCCACTGCTCTTCTCCCTCTACACCAACGACTGCACCTCAGGGGACTCGTCTGTGAAACTCCTGAAGTACGCGGACGACACCACCGTCATCGGCCTGATCCGGGAGGGTGACGAGTCCGCGTACAGACGGGAGGTGAAACAGCTGGTCCCTGGTGCAGTCAAAACCACCTGGAGCTGAACCCGCTCAAGACTGTGGAGATGACAGTGGACTTCAGGAAAAAATCACCACCACTCCCCCCCTCACCATCCTCAACAGCACCGTCTCCTCCACAGACTCCTTCAGGTTCCTGGGATCCACAATCTCCTTGGACCTGAAGTGGACCACCCACATCAACTCCGTCAGGAAGAAGCTCAGCAGAGGTTGTACTTCCTGCATCAGCTCAGGAAGTTTAACCTGCCACAGCAGCTGCTGATCACCTTCTACTCTGCCATCATACAGTCTGTTCTCTGCACGTCCATCACTGTCTGGTTCGGATCAGGCACCAAACTGGACAGGCACAGACTGCAGCGGACAATCAGGTCTGCAGAGAGGATAATTGGGACTAACCTCTCATCTATTGATGACCTGTACCGGTCCAGGACCAGGAAACAGGCAGGTAGCATCTCTGCAGACCCCTCACACCCAGGACACAGACTGTTCCTACAAACTCCTCCCCTCTGGACGGCGCTACAGAGCACTGTAGGCTAAAACCTCCAGACACAGGGACAGTTTCTTCCCCCAAGCTGTTGCTCTGATGAACTCCCACAACTAATAGTCTCAGAGAAACCAATCACGTGCAATAATAATAGCAATAGAAACTGCTGACAATATCAGTTACATGCTGTAACAAGCACCTTTCGGCAATAATTATGTCTGCCTCACTCTGCTGCGCACCTCACTTTTTTGTATTTTTTGTATAATTTTTTTGTATAATTTGTTTTGTATAATTGTTATTTTATTCAGAGCTGTCATTTTTTCTCTACCTCAAACTGCTGCACCTTAGTTGTTTACTTGTATACTGTATATGTCAACAAGTAACACATTTTTATATTTGTTTATTTACTGCCTAAAGAGCGAAATAACTGGAGTCAAATTCCTTGTTGGACAATGTTCGAACCTGGCCAATAAAGATGATTCTGATTCTGATTCTGATTCCGATTCTGACCTCCGGGGAATGATGTGGTGTCGCCCGCATGGGATATTTAAGGTAGTTGGTTTTACCTGCGGTGGACGGACACGTTTCACCAGCCAATCAGGATTGGCGTAATGAGATTAATAATAATAATAATAATAATGACTTGGATTTATATAGCACCCTTCTAGGCACCCAGAGCGCTTTACAGAAATCATTATTCATTCATACACATTCTCTCTGGTGGTGGTAAGCTACATATTGTAGCCACAGCTGCCCTGGGGCAGACTGACGGAAGCGTGGCTGCCATATCGCGCCTAACGGCCCCTCCGACCACCACCAACATTCATACACATTCACACACATTCACACGGGGCAAGGTGGGTAAGGTGTCTTGCCCAAGGACACTACGACAGCAAACTGGGACAGAGCGGGATTCGAACCGCCGACCTTCGGATCATTGGACGACCCGCTCTACCACCTGAGCTACTGCCGCCCCAAATTAATGCTCCTGAGGTCTGCAGTGAGGCGTGCATCCCATAATGAGACATTGCGCAAAATATTATGAAAGACAACCCTTTTTTATGGTTGTTGTTTTTTCTACTGCTTGTTGTTTTTATTATTATTAATATTATTAATAATGGAGCAGAATAAACTTCACACTTCATATCAAGTCACTTTAAGTAAGTTATTGCCAGTTCATTTGAGCAATAAACAGCAGCTATTTTGGAATGGACACATGCAGTATGAATGTAGACATACTTATTTATCTCATTATTATAATTATCATAATATTTTCTATTATGAGGGAGTTCACTTTCTGCTTGAATTGACAAGCCACCACTGTGAATGTAAACCTCCCCACTAATTTCTTGTTACTTTTTTTCCCTTTTTTATTTTGAAACTGGCAGCGTGTGTACTTTAGAAATATATCAACCTTAATTCTGACAGCTTTTCTCAGGTACTAATGACTGGTTTTGGGCCTTCCTCAGATCCCACCAGGGATTCACAATTGAAAGGCCTGAAAGCACTGCCTGCATGATGTACCGGATCTGTGAGATCATGAGTTTGCTTCATGATTATGTGGGGATAGTGTGACTTTTTTTTAAGAGATACAGTATATGGAGCTGCCATGTCTTTTTTTTCTGGAATTATACATATAAAAAGGATTATTTGGTATCAAATAAAATTAATTTCACAACTTCTTAACAGAACTTCTCTTTGTACATGGGTCAAACCTCTTCTAAAACAAGTTGTTATATGAACTAATAACCCGTAGTCTCCACAAATCAATGTAATGCCAGTGCGCGCTTTGGGATCCACTGATTATGTATTATTATTATGAAAATTGAGCCATTCTTGGGTCTGATCTCCCGCCAGCTCGATCTGCTGCGTGTAAAATGACGTGGCTAAGTGTTGGTCCAGCTCCAAAGTAGTCCGTGCATGTTTATAGGAGCAGAGTGGACATTCGCTTCAGGGATACTTCTAAACCGTTTCACGCTGATCGATTACAATGGCTGCGATTCACTGTGGCTGGACTTGATGGTCACACTACTGAAGAAACTGGCTGTTGGTAAGCAAAAAATCTTTTCAGATTTGAATTCCTCCCAAAAGTGTCATGATGTCCCTTTTTAGAATGCTTGCATTGTAAATCTTCTATTTCCAAAATGTGTTTAGATGTTTTTTTTAGAAGTCCTTGTCTTTATAAAGTCCCTTTTTTAATTTATTTTTAAAGACCACAGGATAGAATGCAAACATGCATCACTGACAATGGATGGATCTTAAGTTAAACATCCTGGAAGTCATAAGTGAATTTCATTCATGTTGTTGTTGGAAGAAAGAAAATAATTGTATCAATGTTATTTTTACATAAGAATGTTTTTCTTAGATCGAGCCCACAATATTTTAAACTGAAGATCAAATATCACTGCCATTCCACCGCGCACTTTGACTAATTAGCATCTTGGAAATAGTTGCTACCATCATGCAATAATTTCATCACTGAATAGAAATTATTGTTTGGAGTCAAGTTTTATTTTCCCCTCTCGAGCCAGACAATTTTAAAAATGAAATATAAACTGCCTCAAACGTATAACTTTACTGTGTTTCCAATGTGTGCTTTCTTTTTTGACACACAGAATTTCTCCATCCTCCATTGAGTCTGTAAATTCGCAGGGCTCATGGGTTGTCACATCATCCCCTTCAAGACAGAGACTTGGACAAAACACAATGAACACTCAAAGAGTTGCAGCCGTAATGAGAGGGGGATGTCAAAAAGAGAGAGGCTAGTCCTGATGTGCTGTCACAGAGGATATTCTCAAGGCCTGATCAGCCTCCTTTCTGGAGGCTAGACGCTCATACAGACACACAAAGGCACACACAGATTCAAGCCAAATTACTTCCATGAGACACATGGAGTGCAAAACAAGGAACAAGAACGCACACACACCACATTTCTGAGTAAATAGTGACTTCACTTGAGCTGTGAGGATACTCTGGGCCTGGTATGTCACCACAGTACACCATTCCTTGCTCACTGCTGCCGCTGACAAGGTCATAGTCTTCAAACCATGTTCTTAGCTCAGCCCAAATACAATTCTCTGAAAAGAGCTGTCTGATCCAATTTACCCTCTGTAACAGAATTTGATAGACAACCAGAAATGCTAAACATGTCAAAAACTCCCATTTCCACCAACAAAGAATTGTCAAAATCAACCTGTATGCGGTAAAGATACATCTCCTGAGGTGAACTTTTGGGAGTTAATAGTAGTGGTAGTTATGGCAAAACAGAAGTCTACACATAAGGTACGTTTCCACTAGCGGGAGTGCTGGGTAGATTTTCCAGGGCTAGGATTGCATCTGTTCAAGTCTGTTAAAAAAATAAATAAATAACTTTATAAAGCCACTTTTTTTTGTTATATATCAATCTTTTGATCTGCCACAATAATATAATGAATTTAAAGGAAAAGACCTCAAGTTGAGGGCTTTTCTCTGCAATTTTTAGGTGCGATCAAATAAGAGATTAATCATATTAATTAATTACAGATCTTAATTAATTAATCGCAAAATTGTTTTAATCGCTTGACAGCTGTGTATATATATATATATATATATATATATATATATATATATATATATATATATTAGGGCTGTCAAACGATTAATTTTTTAATTGTGATTAATCGCATGTTGTCCATAGTTAACTCGCGATTAATCGCATATTAATCTCACATTTATTCACACATTTTTTGCTGTTATAAATTACCTTTAGGTATTTTTTTAAATGTTTTTAATACTGTTAACAACATGAGAAAGGGCATATATGCTGCTTTATGCCAATGTTTATTCAACTTTCCATGAAAAAAGCTTTTGACCTGAATGTAACGTTCCTTCATATAAACAAACACAATGTAGTCCCCAACTTTACACTTGTAAAGACTAACTTAAGATTCCTTGTTTTTTTAAGCAGCTCAATGTAAAACAATGAACCATATGCATCACAAACATTGTAGAAGAAGTGCATTGGTCAGTTAAATTTTCCATGTGATTATGTCTAACCTCATATGGAGGAAAATAAAAGGCTCAAAAAATATCACCTTCTCCTAAGTGGGCTCAAAACAAGGTGATACAAAAAAGCAGGGAGTGTAACTCAACCTATAAAGTGCAGTTGGGCTATAATAAGCTAATACTTCAGATTCTTTGCTCATCTAATGTATTCATGTGAGGAACCTCCTTCCCTCACATCTATCCAGCGTGGTCTGCTTTTGACGAGGGGGAGGACCGGGGGGCGCGCACTCTCTGGTATTTGAGACTCGACGTACTTTGATGGTAATTCATTTCAAATCGACAGTACATGCAAAATAACTTTAGTCTTGTCCAGCGAACCATCTGGCATCTTTTTGAAAGTGAACTAGCCGTTCAAAAGTCCCTTTTCATTCTCCATCTTTCAGTCCACCATACTTTTCCTCAGGCTACGGGTGCCGTCGACCGCCAGAAATGATATAATGCAGGTTTTTTTTTTTATCCTGCACGTTAATTGTGCAAAATTGTCGGCGTTAAGAGGACATTAAGTTAACGCGTTAACTTTGACAGCCCTAATATATATATAGGCTATATATGTCTATCACTAAAATGCTGGAGGCTGAGTCAGCATACGTGTTTAACGGTACACAAAAGTCACCGTTCAGTACAACGGGAAAAAAGCAACAAAAAGCTTCTGACTTCTGTGATCTGTTTTCATGTCAAGCGACTGCTTATGAACAGCGGGGATAAGTTGTTGCACACACGTCTTTTTCCTCGCACCAGTATGTCGCATGTCGGGGGGAAGCCGTCTTATGTGCGTTAGCATGTTTAATGTATTGCCGGTAGCACCTCAGTGAAACAAGGCCGACAGACGGTCTGTGTCCGGGGCTCCACGCGTGCCATCCCTGTTACAGTATATTGCACTGGGAAAGCAAAGTGCTCCCATACACATGATTTAAACAAAGCTCTTCTAACTCCACACTCTCCATTCTTCTTCTTCTTCTGCTAGCACCTTTCAGGCTCATTACCGCCACCTGGATTGACGTGATGCTCAACTTTTTAAAATACTCTCTCAGACGTATTTGTCATGTGACTGTGTGCACCGTACCCTTACACCCTTAGGGCCTGATTTACTAAAGGTTTGCGTGCGTAAAAACCTGTGCAAACTTGACAGCACCAGCAAACCAATGTGCGAGCTGATCTACTAACAGCGTGCAAAGAGGATTGCGTCTCTGAAATCCGCAGAATAGCACACGCAATCCATTTAGTACTTTTGCCCTGATGAATAATCAATATGGGGCGTACCCGCCAGAAATCGCTAAATACTGGGAGGGGAAAATGCAAATAGGTTAATTTACCACACGCAATGAGATTTACCAAGCCTGAAAGTAATTGCGCGTATTGTGATTGCGTCTGTATTTAATACGTTCGAAAGGAAGGTGCTAATCTGCTGCTGCTGTTATTGTGGCAAGGAGGCGAAATCCAAAATCAAAGAATACGCAGAGAGAGAGTCTTTATTCTGCTGCATGCTATTTTAAAAATGGTTGCACAAGTTTTATTAAAGGCCACTTTTTCTTTAGTTCTTCGCCTTATATCTTGCCACCTTCTCTTATTGTGCCCCCTCCACTCGCCCACAAGCAGGCCGAGCCTTTGTGCCAAAACTTTGTATTTTATTGATTATTTATCTTATTGAACGTGAAATCATCCTTCGTAAATTACATTTAATTAAAACCCGTGCTTATTAATCACAAAACACAGGTTAAACATCATGACCATGACCATATTTAGGCAGAAACAACTTTCCATCACCTGTATTTGGCCTTCAATCAATTTTTGGCAGGTAAAAACTGTCCGTTTTTTTATAGTAGGCATAAAAAATAATATTAGATGTACAAAGCACATCCAAACATGGGAGGAAATACTACGTAGAGCCCAGATCAGATTAAAAAAAATGCAGACATATTGCAAAAGTGATCAATTCTTTATTGAAAACACACCCATAAATCACGGTCTGCATATTATGACCGTTTAATCCGCGCTCAACGGGCTGCTATGCGCGCTCCCGCGGCCGTAATCAGATTCTGGCAGGCAATCACTTTTTGGCACAACACATGTAGTCCGACAAATGTTCAGCTCAAAACGGAGCGCTGCGTCGCTCGCAGCCAGTTTGGACAGTCCAATAGAAAATAAAGCAAATGGATTTGTTTTTGTCACTGACGCGCGCTCGCGTCGCATGCAGTTTTTGCATGCACCCCCAGTGAAGACAGATAGCTGGTCATGAACTTTCTGCCATATGATGTCACGTCCACGTTTGTCACGGGATTACACATTTACTGTCAGTGTTTGCTATATAATATATAATATTTGCAATATACTGTGGACATCTGAATAAAAACCTCATAAATAGATTGAATCAAAGCGCTCTCCAGCTCTGCGTCTGATATACGTCTTTTTCTCCTCAGATCATGCCGAGCACAGAATCTTCTGACGCTCATTTCTGAGCATTGCAGGAGATCCATCTGCTGCAACGTGCAGGAAATGTGTTTGTGCGTCAAACCGCTGTGGAACAAGTCCTTAATCAATCTTTAAAAAATAATCCTTAATGTGTTGTTCCAGCGCCGCCATGGTTGCCATGGTTACCCGAACGGTCCGTGTATCTTTTGGTTCACTCGGTTGTAAATGCCAGCTTCCGGTGCACGAATATGAATAAACGGTTGTTTCTGGTTCGTTTTCTCGTTCCTGTTGACTAGTGATTTCATTTTTCTTATATGAAATAGAAAACGAAAATAAAAGCGTATTTTGAATCTTTGTTAAATCATATTAACACAGAAAAAGAAAAAATGCAGTGTAATTCAATATTTGTTTTTTGTTTTAAAAGGAAAATCCAATAAACCAATCGTTTTTTGTTTTTTGATTCCCACTCATGATGGAAAAATCCAATGACCAAAAGATACACTGACCACGAATGATACACGGATTCTTTCAGACTCTCCATGGTGCAAAGTTTGCGCTCGCAAACCCTAAGACACGCAACACCTCATTTAAATACTGCAGTTTGCACCTGTTATCAATTGCGCACGCAATCTTAGTTGATCACCCGCAAACCACGCAACAACAGCACGCGCAAACTTTTTCAGTGCACACGCAATTTAGTACTCTTTATTTAGGATCTTAGTAAATCGGGCCCTTAGTGTGTATAGATATTTCTGCACATCTAATGACACAAACTTTCAGCTTTAATGCCGTCTTCAGGTGTAAACAGAACATGCCATGTTTTTTTCAGTGGCACCTGTCAAATTCTCCTGCCAAAGCTGGTAATCACAAAAACTATTTCACGGAGAAAGCAAAGGAGGGTAAAATCTATTTATATCCTATTTCTTATCACTGCAACCCAGAAATGGAGAGAAGAACTTATTTTTGAGTGAAGATCTATATCAACAGGTTTGCCCAGTAGGAATTTGTGTGGGCAGATGGTTTTTCAACGCTCTCCATATTGCTGTATGGAAGAAGCCTGGAAGTCTTCAGTGACCCCTGAGTCCATATCTGAGAGTACAGCTTTCACAGATGCCTCAGATGGTTGTCGTGATGATGAGTAGGAGGAAGGGAGGGTGCCATATTTAAAGTACTTCATCCCACAGAGAGCAGAAACAACTCCCACACCTCACACTTGCAGAGCTGTGCACTCAAAACTCTCGCACCAGAAAGGTCACATCTCACTCAAAACAGAAGGAGAATTGATGTATTTTCAACTGTGGGTTTGGAGGATGAAGCTTAGTCATCTCCCCATAATAGCATGCATACATGTACTTATCTAGAAGTGGAGGAGGAATTAAAAAATAAATTTGAATGTTGGTATTTATCCTGAGCATGTAGGCAGTTACATGATTACTCAGCCTTTGACTATATAACAGTTGATACCAAGCACGACAAAGTCAGCAGCACTTGCTGTTCCATCTCCACATTGTTGAGACCCCATCAAGGCTCACCTGTGTGTTTATCTTCCAGTAATTGTCTTATAATATGAGCTTTGAAAATAAGCAAAGGACATGTGGTGACCCAAGAGAGCAATCACAAGCAAAGCTGTGCAACTATGTCATCATTTCCAAGTGCTTTTGGTCTCGTCTATACGTTACACTGCAACATAACTGAGATGGGGTCTGGAGCAGAACGAAAAACCACTGCCAGGCATAAGCACAAAAGAATTACACTTGCAAGTAAAAATTAACCAAAGTAAACTAATGCCTCCTTCCCTTGCACAGACACGTCCTTACACTTCATATTGGTAGCTCCAGTCAAACAGCTTCCACACGTAAACCCCAAACCTAATATGAACTCAAGACATTTTTTATTGGCTTCCTTTGTCTTTGAATTAAATAGGGAATGAACCACACCTGCCCAATAAACTTGAAGTCATTTGTCCAAATACATTTGAACCCGTTAAAATCATGGTATTTCACTTAATATGGCTGTAATTCCTTGTCAATAAATGCCACATATTTATTAAACTTACATACATTAAATTCTACACTTCAGTTATATCTTTGTTTCATTCCAAATCCATATTGATGCTGTATGGACTAATAAAAATCGCATAAATTGTCATTGTCCAAGTACCTCTTTACCTAGGGCTGGACAATTAATTGCATTTCCAATAATATTACAATATCATAACAGGCGATTTTGTAATCGCAACCTCAGTAATTACAAGGTTTGTCACATGAGGTGACCAGAGCTTTTGACTGCATCACCTTTTATGCTGTGCCTGAATCCCGGTGTGGGATTATTTGGGTTGTAAAAAAGGAGATGCTGCGCAGCTTCAAGTGTGCAGAGCATGTCTTGCTAACGCTGCTACACGGGGAACATTGCCCGAAATGTTTGAAACTGTCAATCCATACAAACACAATTTAAAATGGCGCAGGGAAATCACTCGGGGCAAAAACCAAGCTCTCAGCTAGAGATATGGTGGCAGCATGGTGACCAAGCCCGGGTTTAGGACCTTGATTAACAGTAAAGCATTATTAAACACACATCTTAAAGGAGCCGTCTGTAAGAAATGTCCAAAACTGGTACTGCAGTCACTTTCAAAATATTGTTGAGCGGCGTGTACCCTCCCCCTCCTCCCCCCGATCAGAGGTTGCCAGGTAGGCTGCAGAATGCAGCAGGAACGTAGGCTGCCATGGCTGCGATAATTAGAGCCGAGCTGGCAACCCGGATGCCGAAACAATACTGACTTGGTGATTGGGAGATAGGTGGAGGGTGGAGCTTCAGAAACAATACTGACTTGGTGATTGGGAGATAGGTGGAGGGTGGAGCTTCAGGCCAAAACAAAAAATGACAACATAAACATCAGTTGAGGGCTGCAACTCCTCTTTTTAAACTGGAATATCCTGGCTTGAGTGCTGTTGTCAGTGACATAAGTATTTGAAATGAACATGATTTTTAAATGTCTGTTGACATATCGGGGTCATTTTATGATTCGTTTTATTATTGCTCTTACATACAGCTCCTTTAAGCAACAAAGGTTTCTTGTGATTTTCAATTTTAAATAATGAAATCTATTTTCAGCAAGTAAGTAACTGTAACTCCTTGATGTTTTCTTCTCAAAGTGGTATACTAAGAACTTAATCTGCCTATCGGAGCTCTGATTAAAGCTATCAATATTCTACAAAATGCTGATTTACCTTTTTTACCTTTTTCCTTTCCTTCGACTGAGATAATTTCCTAGACAGATTTTTATTCTTGTTGTTTTGAGCCCCAGTTAAGAAATTAAATAATATGACATAAACTAAACGTGTGATGTTCAAATATGTGTACCCCAGGTCTTAGGAGGTTAAAGATATCACTGCTCAGTCTGTTTACAGATCGGCAGTAAGAGCTCAATGATATATGTGACCTTGAAAAGAGGTGCTTAAACGAGTCCCAATATTAAATATTTTGTAAAACCAGAATTCCTATGAAAAATAATTAACTAACTCTTTCAAATTTGAAAAAATAGCATATTAAATTGCGAATTGCAATATTATTGCATCTTCTTAGCAGACACTCTAGCAGGCTAACCAACCAGGCATTGTGGTGATCGACAAATTCCAGAAGACACCAATAGTGATTCACGTAGCAAACCCTTGTAGCAATATGAAGAAGAAGGAACACGAGACATACCCGGAGTTTAAGGAAGAGATAGAAAAGAAGTGAAAGGTGAAGATAGCAATGGTGCCAATAGTAGTTGAGGAACAAAGCAAAAATACTGGTAAAGGACCTGTGCTTGAAGAGGGCAAACGTCCAGAAGAATAGACGATGGAGGACTCTTTTTTTTTTTTTGTACACACACACACACACACACACACACACACACACACACACACACACACACACACACACACACACACACACACACACACATACATAAGACAACGTTTAGAATATAAAGATATCCTTAATATAATGGGTAAAATGTAAAATGTCTGTTGTATTTGGGCTTTTCGGATGTTATATAGGTTCATACAAGCCAGTGCCACTTGCTTGTAAAGGAGCTTTTAGATGCTCTTACTAGTTCCTTCATTAGTGGCATCTTCTCGTAAATGCTCTCTCTATACATCCAACCTCTTTAAAGAGGAATCGCAGGTCTCATCTACCATGAAGCTACATAATTTATCAGCCCCTTCTGAGAACTATACATTGCCTTTTCTATTGTTGTCAAATGGGAAGTGGATAGTAACTGATCTGTATGTGTTCTGATGGATTTTATTTTTTAAGTACTTAAATAATTGTCAGGTACTGTATGTTATATACTCAACTTACATCAAAACTTTTGTTTCAAAAATGTATAATTCTCTTATCTTTTGTTTTCCCTTTTCAGTCCAAACATCAAGTCTATCATCAGAATCTCCAACATGGAAAGATAATTTCCCCACATTCGAATAAAGTATAAGATAGCCAATATTCCTGAAATACTGTTTTCCACTCAACAGCTTAATACCAATCATGTTTTAAACCATGGGATTCTTTCTGATATTTACACAGAACCTTTTTAGGTAAATACAGTTAAATTCAATATATGGTCTGCCATTTCCGCCCATAATTAGTGTCTTCCATGATAAAATATAAAGAAGACAAACAATTTATGCCCTCCTCCATCATCTGGGGCCTCATCTATAAAGCTTGCTTGCGCACAAAACAGGGCTGAAAGATGCGCACGCCACCTTCTACGCAAACGTTGGGATTTAAAAAGAAAAAACTAACCGAAAAATCTGCGTATCCCTACGGCAAGCCTGACCCTCCCGTAGTAACTTACTTAAGATATGGGGAACTGGCGACGCAGGCGGTGAGGTGGTGAAATGAAGCCATATTCATGTCATACTCTTAATAATGTCATCATATATCAGACTAATAATATAATAGCGCTGATCGTGTCCCTCTGTGTTTGAATCACAGCGTCAGTCAGGACTCTGGTGCTGCTGCTGCTGCTGCAGCCGCAGTGCAGGACACGTCGGGAACCTCCTCTTCTCCACCGCTTCCAACCGTAGAGTGACTGAGGACAGAACAAATGAGGGGCTCCGTAGAGTGTTTAGGGGCTCTACGGAGCCCCTAAAGGGACACAGATTTTTTTTAATATATATATATAATGAGTTTTACGCGCGCGTGAAACCTTTACGTGCGGGTGTAAGCCTAAATTATGGTTCCGCGTTAAAACGACGCAGAGCCTACGCCGTAGGGTACGCGGCGACGCGCACCTACGCCGTAGGCTCTGCGTTGAACCATAACTCAGCCTTGAGCAGCACTGAGGGAAGAGGGGAGGGGAGGAGGGGGACCGGGGCTCCCGTGCCGTTTTCGCAACGCCTTCGCAGAGTGTCTTGAAGATTTGCAATTACAGGCTGAGCCTACCGTTAGTTTTTAAACTGTAAAAAGTGGGGGGGACTAAAACATGATTTTGAAAAGTGGGGGGGACATGTCCCCCCTGTCCCCAGGCACTCACGGCGTTTAGCGCAACAACGGCGTGCTGCCACTCACTCGCTTTATTTTATACTATTTATATACTTTTTCTACTTTTACTGTGACCACCAAATAATGTGGTTTTCCTGTCCTCCACCTCATCCACAACATCTCGATCTCAGTCTCCGTGAAATTTAGTGGCACGGTTGCTTGATACGTCTCATTCATCCTGACGCCCAAACAGGCTGCAGGAAGCCGCTGCGCATGCTCAGCAGGCTCATTCATATGCAAATACTACTTTGCATTACCCATTTATGTTAAAAAGTGGGCGTGTAGAGGGCGGGATATGAGGCGAATTCAGCTGCGCAACCTTCCAGCTGGACTGTGATTTATAAAGTGAACATTGCGTGCAAGTGTGCGTGCACGCAGTTTTATAAATCCGGATTTTTTTTTGCGCCCGCCATTTTCGGCTTTTGGCTTTACGTGCACTTTTGGTGTGGATCCTACGCACTTTTTTATAAATGAGGCCCCTGGTCATTGCAGTTGCAGACTAAGGTTTGAAGTGATTTTGTTCTCATTTATTTTGAGACAATTTATTTTTCTTCTTAATGACACTATACGACAGATGTTTTTTAATATCATTTTGAATTTTCTTGCACTGCTGACTAATAAATTCCAGAGGCATATTACACTTTTCATTTCTAAATAAAACATCTGAAAAATGTAACACTCAAAAACACACTGTTAAATTGAAGTGTCACTGTGGCTTCTTCCTGGATTACCCATTAGTTTTTTTGCAGTCATAAACAGTAGTGGTGAAAGATGGTCCTCATGTTTACATCCTAACTTTATCTTTAGACCTTTTTCAAACATTTGCCTGTTGTCTGTATTTTTTCATATGCTTCCATATAGAGCAATCTCCTACATTAAGCTATTAATATAATATTCGGTCAACTTTCCAAAAGATATACCAATTTACCTGAGTCAAAGGCCTCTTCGGCATACAAAAACAGAGAGTGTGGTAGCCCAATTTGATTATGTTAATATTTAAAAGGTCTGACAAAGTCTGGTTGGCTGCAAATACAACAAACCTGATCATTCCTTGTTATCTTTGATGCAACTCTTTTTCTACTATTCTAGCCAAGATCTTACTCAGACCTTTTTATTTGATTTACATTAGATTTTTACACGGATTTGGTTTTCCAGTATTTACAAGAAACGTTGTGAATATTCCTTTCTATCAAGGTAAATGATTTACTAGGACCTGTGTCTGGTCAGACACAGAGTCTGCATATTGTCTTGTCCAGATGAGAAACAAATCAACAGAATGCAGAATATATTTTATTGTTGCTTTTAAAGTGTAGTTAATTCAAATACAGCACATCACATTGTTCAAAAGCACAAATAAATATACAAAAAGATCCAAAGGGATACAGCCAAACCCAGACACATAACACACTGATTAAATTGGCAACTAACAGACAGGACATTAGGAAACAGAAGGAAAACTGTCACAGGTGTCCATATGAAGATTTAGGTTGCAATGAATGGCTAAATGGAGAAACTAATAAATATCCAGAAGAATAAGAGGTCATGGACAGCCGTGAAGGGTGATGTGCTTCCAGTCAGCATAACAGGAAGTAAGACAAACCGACCGTGAGTAACAAGCTTTGTGAATACACTCCTTTACAAGGGTGGATTCACAAGTACAAGAGAAAATCGACTGCTTTTGAACACTTTTTGCATCTAAAGATGCAAAAGGACAAGTTTTGGTCACTGAAAGTGCCAGTGTGCATGTTTCATGTGACTGCACTAGCAAAGTGATAGAAAAGTAACGGAATCAAAGGAACTCCTTTATTGTGGCAATTATCATCCAACCAAGACTGCTGCATCCTAGAAAGCAGCCTTGTGCACATATAATGTAAAATTCCATTGTGGGATCCATGAGCAAGAGATGGTTGCAAAATTAAAAACATAAA
Organism: Cololabis saira; assembly: GCF_033807715.1. Taxonomy (NCBI): domain Eukaryota; kingdom Metazoa; phylum Chordata; class Actinopteri; order Beloniformes; family Belonidae; genus Cololabis; species Cololabis saira. The sequence continues at coordinate 15,752,591 of NC_084588.1, read as the reverse complement.
TAAAATCCAAAATGACTAATCTCCATTTGTTAAACAATGCATATATCCATCAATGGTTTGGGCTTCTGTTATAGAAATCACACAGAAAACATTTCACAGTTGTAGCAAAGGAGAAAACAAATTGTGTCAGTTCATCCAGTACAATGACACACTTAGATGAAAATAGGACTAGTGCAGTTTCATGTTTTAAAACATACCTCATACGGCAATGGACTGAGTCAAAATCTGAAGGTTTTGTCATGCTCTTCGAAAACCTGTGACCCAAAAATGATTGTAAAACTTGTTAATAGATCTCGCAATAGCAGTGCCAGCATGACAACTGAAAAATCTGACAGAGCATGAAAGATTAAGATTTAGAATGACAAAGAACTACCCATGCAAGATTTGCTTGAGCGCAAATGTTTTCTTGAAACATTTTTCCCTTTTAATAACATTTTAATTTATAAGCTATTCACAATGGTACATGTAGATGGCAATTCCAATCTTTGCTTGTCTCATATGAAAAGTCATGAATCAGTTTGTTTTTTTATTTTTTTAAATTTTTTTCCCAGTTCATTTCTGAAAATAATTGTGTATTTTGATGTAAACTGACTGATAGCGAAGTGTGCCACATGGACAGAGTAGCAGGAACCGGAGGCAGGTTGAAACATTAAAGTGTGGAAGTGTGTGGGGGTGCTGATAAAGCTTCAGAGGTGCAGTGTTGAGAATCTAGGGCTGCTTTGAAAAAAGCTGAGACAGGATTTTTACTTGTCAGAGCAAACAGGCATGCAGAGGATCAAGTGTATCTCTGCTGGGGGGGAGTTTGGTAGCTGTTTTCCAAGGTAACTGCATTAATTAGCACCCCTTTCTTCTACTTTGAGTTCAGCAACCAGAGATCAAATGTGATCCTTCAAGGCAAACAGCCATGAATAGTAGATGTTTCACACTTGTGTACATGTGATATAAAAACATTTTATACATTATTATAAGATATGTGCAAAGAGTAATGTAAGCTTAAGCGTACCTGTTTTTTTCTATCCCTTATCAAAACAGTCTTTGCTCCTCTGGAAACAGACGTGCGAAACATTGTCAATATATCACAGATTTAAGGCACGTTCCGCCTGTTTTCCCTCTCAAAACTACAGATGTAAAACCCCTTCTGAAGAAGGGAAGCTTGGATCATTTAGTATTAAACAAGCCAGTCCCTAATTTTCCCTTTATTACCTTCCCTTTACTGGAAAACTTACTGAGAAAGGTGCATTGATGCACATGAAATGTTTCTATTTCCATATGGCTTTTTAAACAGATTTCAGTTCAGCTTCAGGTAAAATCACAAAACTGAGACAGTACTAATCAAGGTCTTAAATGACATTTATTTGAAGAGTGATTTATAGAAAACATCTGTTCCCGTCCATGTGGATAATAGTTCAAAGGCTGAACCATCAAATCCTTCTTGAGGTTATCAGGTCCAGTTCTCCGTTTGGTTCATCTCATGTTTTGGAGACTGGAGCTTTGTTGTTTTCATGGGTGAGAATAAATCTGAGTTTATTCCCATGACCTATGGAATCCCTCAAAGGCTGATTGTTGGACCATGGTTAATCAACCTCTACATGCTTTCCCTCAGTCAGACTCCATCAATTCATAGCTCGCTACAAACACTTGACAACAGCTGCTTGCCATAGCTATGCAGATGACACTCCGATTTACTTGGCTCCTTCACCAAATGACTTTGGTTGCTCTGTCAGTGCATGCCAAAGCGACTGGATTACTGCACTAAACTTTATATTAGAGTGAGCAAGTCTACCCTGTCACGTCTCCAGATGCTTCAAAATGCAACTGCGTATCTTTTAACTCGAACATGTATGAGAAAAAAACATTGCATTCATTCTGGCTTTGCTTCACTGGCTCCCTGTCTTTTTTAGAATTCATTTTAAACTTGAATTTGTTTTTAAATCTGAAAATGGTCTCACTCCACCATATCTATCTGAGCTCCTTTAGCTATGGTTGTGTGAAAGAGCTTTATAAAGTTGGTATGTTATGGTAAAGAAGCAACATGAATGACTGTTGGCCTCATTCATTTGTGATTCCACAGGCAAGAAAATTCATCTGAATGCAGCAAAGATGCCTTTCTTGTAAAAGCAGCCTAAGGGCTCTAGCTTAAAAAGTGGCCTGGTTGGGGTTATATTTTCATCTGTATATCCCAGCTTGAATTATTGTCCCAGTCTGGCCCTGCATTTTAATATACACTGGTGTGTGGACATGCACTTCTGGGGGATGTACTGTGGTGTCTCCATTCAGGGTGCTTTCTGATGTTCCAATACATGCTGTGGATGCTCTTATTGGAATCTGGTGAGTTTTAAGGCAGGGTCAATGCTTTGGGCTCTGTTGTATTCCTCAAACTGGGTTGGTGCATGGCAAAGTAAATGTCAGGGGGGCAAGGTTCTACATCAGAACATTGCACTGTAAGATGAATATGTTATTCACTTTGCCTGTCAGTGATTTTAATGTTGTGGCTCAGTAGCCTTTACTTTTTATCTATTATGTTTACTTTCTCAGGCTTTCACCAATATTAAAGACATCACTAATAGTCTTTTTGTGCTTTCCATCATTCTGTTAAGGATGATGTGACCATGTCAAAAGAAGAAAGATGAAGGATGGAGTGTACTTTTTTTACATTGCTTTATTCTTTCCCAGGTATTAATATTAAAAACAACCTTAGATGAACAAAACATCTATGCTAATACACCCTGTCATTGCATATTTAACAAAACAATAGGCCAAAATGTTTAAACCATACCAAAACCTTGGCTTTTGTTCTCTTTTCTCTACAAATCTGCACAGTGACTATCACAGCCATGCCATCTCATATTAACTGAGGAGGCTATAGCTCTGTGCAAAAGTAGAATCAGTGCAGTGATGGGGGTGGAATGTAGTGAACAGTGGGCTAGAGGGGGTGTAGGCTGTGTCTTCTGGATAGGTTCTGCAAACACATGTAAATGATATACTTGTGCTGCAGACCCCTGGAAATCAACACCTCCATAGTGCAGCTGCTCAGCTGAATAGGCAAGGCAAGGCAAGTTTATTCGTATAGCACATTGCAGCAACATGGCAATACAAGGTGATTTCACATAATACAAATATATAAAAGTGAAGAGGAGAGGAGAAAAAAATTTGATTTTTGCAGTTGAAGGAGTGGCTAGAAGTACACCAAACGGAGGGGGCACAGGCAATGGGAGGTTGGTGGGTGAAAGGGGGCCTTGCTTTAGGCTACGATTGGGCAAAAGCCACCAGCATTCTGTGCTTTGTCTCTCCTCGATCCCTTTAACTTCCCCTCCCTCCTTCAACAGTGCTTCCTTTATCCGCTGTAGCTGTTTTTTAATAGGAGTGGTGTGTGGGTATAGCTGCATGCATGGGGCGAGGGGGCATGGAGGTAACTTGACACATGTTCATGTAAAACAGAGGAGCACAAAAAACTGATGGCCACTGTGAGGCACCTGAATTGGTTTTCTCCACTCTGACTGTGGCAGATAATCTTTTTTTCCCCCATCTGAATGCTCTGCCTCTACTGCCTTGACTCCCAAATCCATCCCAAAGATTAGCTGTAGCCAAAGCAATACAAAGTAGAAACCAGCTTTCTTGTATCATGTTTAGTGATTTTGATTTCTAAAAGGCTTCAAATTCTGTTGGTGGTGTGTGCATGTCTGTCAAAAATGTATGAGGGTTATTATCCAACAATCTCTGCTACAACTTTAAATTTGTATGTGAATAATGTGAATTTATTTATTTTTTTTAATTATATGACAGGGTTACATTTTTTTAAAGCCTGTTTTAAGGGTCCCAAATGTGATTTTATTTTTGAATCTAAAATGGTTTTGGTGGTCTGAGAATTGCTGAGTCTCAACTGTTGGACAGCAAAGTTGACCTCCTCTACAAATGCAGCAAAAAAGAGGTAGGTATTTCATCTCTGCAGGGACTGAATCACAACCGGGATACCAGGCCATCAGGGCACATTAGGTATGATTTTATTTTGTTAGTTTTTGGGGTGGAGTGCTCCCTCACACTAGTCAGTGTTGACAGTCATGTCATGATTCAGAACCAAGGAGCAGCATGATGTGTGGTGCTGACAAGAGTGACAAATTAGCATGCAGGTTCTGTTGTTTCACGTATAAATGTTCAAACAGCTCCCATTATGATAGCAGTTTCCTCCAGGAGACAACATATGCCACACTGCCAAGGTCTTGCTGGCAAGGTCTTCATGCTGTTTTGAATGTGCAAATGAGCCATATCAATCTAATATATATATATATATATATATATATATATATATATATATATATATATATATACATATATATATATATATATATATATATATATATATATATATATATATATATATATAGTGGCAGATCAAAACATTCAAAACATTGATATATAACAAAAAATGGCTTTATAAAGTCTTTTATTTTTTTAACAGACTTGAACGGATGCAGTCCTAGCCATTTACATCCACTTGGTAAGAACATTCGCCAGACCCTCAGTTGCAGATGTCCGCACGTGCGGGCTGCTCTCCTTGAGTTTAGTTTGGAGAAGAGCGTTGCTGTGGCTCGATGCAGTAAATGGCTAACATCTTTGCTGCTAACGTTAGCTGTGGCTGCACTCAAGACCGGGTGCTTTGCGTTTATGTGGTAGCTTAAGTTGAGCTGCTTCGCTGGTGAGCAAATTCGTTTCCACAAAGAGCACATATCCCCTCTACCTTTATCAATGGTGCCGTTGGGGCGTTTTAGAAATGTAAATTCCCCATTCACTGGACCGACAACTTTCACACGCTCCTCCATTTTCACTTCTCTTCTCTGCTACCCACCGTTACTCCCCAGGCTTGTCCAGCTACAACGGGAGCCTAACAGTGTTGCTAAACAAGCCCAAACACAGTGACAGCCAATCAATGTCCACTTCAAGGTGTGACTGACCATTGTTTTCCACCTCTAACAACTCAAGCACAATAAGCCCCCAGCAGTTATTTTTTAATATATATATATATATATATATATATATATATATATATATATATATATATATATATATATATATATATATATATATATATATATATATATAATATACATGACAACACACGGTTCAACGACTGATGCTGGGTGGCATGACAAGCTGAAAATAAAATTTAAGGAATAAAATGAGGAAAGAATTGATGAGAGTAACAACAGCAGCAGGAGGTCACAGGTAGGACCTATATTTGCAAGATGAGTAACTGATCTGCAAGCTACTCAGCCAATAAACAGGCATCACATATTCATGTCCTTTGGAAACAGGGTTGAAGGAAGGGTTTGTCCTTTTTGATTTATATGTAAACAAAAGCATGCAGAATCTTACTGGTTTTTCCAAAGTCTTTTACCTAATCTTTGAGAGATTTGTACTTAAAAAGTTTAATGGTTTAAAATGACAATTGAGATTCTCAGTTGTCATTTTCCTCATCCTCTTTTGGGATAAAGAATGGCAACATAAGTGTCATCATCTTCCCCTTTCAGCCAAACATGAATCCTGCAGCCCTATGACCTTAAGCTACTTTATTTGTGAGGAGGCTCTGAAATGGGCCCAACCAGCAGCACCGTTTCTACAGTTCACCATAAAAACATTCACCTTGGTCCATTTATGTGGTTTCTAGTCATAGAGTTGGTGTGGCTGGTGAAAGAGCACTGCAAGCTGGTCTCTCAACCCAGCTCTCAGCCAATGCATACACACTCATATCAGCTGTGGAGGAGTAAGACTACCTTCAGATTACCACTGTCATATGTTGCAGGTAAAACTGTGACTGTTGCATTGCAGCTGCATGTATGTTTTTGTCTGATCCATGGTTGATATGATTAAAAAAGAAGCTTTATATATATAAATAGCTTTTTCCGGAATGTATCACAAGGGGTATTTGATGTTTGTTCCTGTGTTATAATTCCTCTCCAACAGGGGACACCCCATTCAAACCTGCCATGTTTATCACAAAATACAGCTCATTACATAACAAAGAGAAAATGCTTTGATACACGCTTATTTCATTTGCAGCGCACACATTGACCACTTATGTTTTTCTGCTAATTGAAAAGACTGATTATTGTGTTTTCTGTTTTTCTTTGGTTGGATCCATATTAATCTATGTCAGCAGATTTGATTCAGTTCTGTGTAGAGCCACAAAACTTGAGCCAGAACAAAATCCATGCCTGTGCATGTATCAAATCCATATCCATTAATCTTTAAAAAAGAAAGCCCTGACAAACACAGTTGTCAGAACAATGAAATTGAATAGTTTTTGTTCTGTTCAATTTTATGTTGTGGTCATAAAATAAGCATTTATTTCATAATTTACAGAACCCTGGAAGAGCTCCAACATGATTGCTTGTAGAGTTTGTCCTTGTTTTTAGTTTCTAAAACCACTGTAAGGGTATGAATTAAAAAAAAAATATATATTTTTTTTTAATTAGGTTTTGCTCATGGTTAATGACACAAGAGGACTTTACCCAACACCCACTCCAATGTACACAACAACTGGGTATAGAACATGGCTCATATATGGATGGGTGATTTCTGAAATCTGCTAACAAAGCTAGCCGAAATACTCGGGAAGAAAAAAGGGAAGTAAATATACAGAGGAGATTTATTATTAGATTTATTAGCACTGACAGTGCGAAGGCCCTATCGTATCTGTAGGAATTTTTTTTTCTCGTTTTTCTCGTTTTTCTCGTTTGTTTGTTTTTGTTCTCGTTTTCTGACGAAATGAGGGCCTTTTTGCCCCCCTAAATGTGCCCCAAAAGTCACCAAATTTTACACGCAAGCCAGGCCTGGCGAAAAATGTGATATTTCATGGTTTGCATTAATGGGAGTGGCCTAATGGCTCAACAGCGCCCCCTAGAAAACTTTGTGTCTCAAGCCCCACAATACGGTTTGACGTACATGCACGAAAATCGGTACATACCTGTATCAGTACACAACTTAAAGAAAAGTCTCTTGGCGCCATGGCCGAAACCGAACAGGAAGTCGGCCATTTTGAATGAATAGTGCAATTTTTGGCGCAATTTATGCCATTTCTTCACCCGAACCGTAACGTGCACCCAGGTATACATCAAAATGTGCGTCTCGATCCTGCAACGACGCAAATTACTTTTATCGGTCAAAAGCGTTACCGTGGTGACGATAGACGGCAAAAAGTTGGCCCACCCTTCATCTGGTTGGTCCATATTTGATAGTTCCTATGTTCTGCCATAACTTTTGAATGGTTTGACATAAAGACTCGTGGGTGGTGTCATGGGACTCGGTTTTGAGTCCTTGAACATAATTGGTGCAAATTAGCCCCGCCTCTTCTTCTGATTGGTCGATATTTGATAGTTCCTATTTTCTGCCATAACTTTTGAATGGTATGACATAAAGAGTCGTGGGTGGTGTCATCGGACCGCTCATCGCTGCTTGCAGCTTTAATTTATTTATTTATTGTAAATGGTATGCACATCAGTTTTTGTTCTTGTGACAGGCTCAAATGTAATGTTTGTATAGAAGACAATTTAGACAGTTTGATCAGGGCTGACAATAAATCCAATAAGCAAACATTTACTTGATGAAAACTAAGTTCCTCAAACTGTTGGATAATTAAGAAAATTGTTATTTCATGTTTGAATTAATAGATGTAAAACTAAATGTTAAATTGGCACGGTTATATTTCAGAAGAAAATCGATTGTGGTAGAATAGCTAAAGCAGGTTATCTAAAGAAAACGGAGAGTATATATCAATGTATAAGCCACACTATATGGACAAAAGTATTAAGCCACACCTGTTAATTACTTAAGTTCTTCTGTTTCAACCCATTGCTACAGGTACATAAAATCAAGCACCTTGCCATGCTGCAGTCTGCATTTGCAAACATTTGTGATTCAAAATGGGTTTTTCTGAAGAGCTTGTTAATTTCAAGCATGGTGCTGTGATAGTGTGTGACAGACCCAGTGCATAAAACAAGGACTATAAAGACATGGTTTGATGAGAAATTGATGGAGCCACCCAGAGGCCTGACCTCAACATAATTGAGCACTTCTGGGACAAACTGGAATGGCGATTGCCAGCCAGGCCTTCTTGTCCAGCATCAGTGCCCGACTTCATAAATACTACACAGAATGAATGTGTGCACATACAGTATTCAGACAGAAATAATCCAAAATCTCGTGGAGATCCTTCCAAGAAGGGTGGAAACTGCTATAGCTCTAAAAAGGGGATACACTCCATAATGACATCTATGTATTCTTTAGAGTCCTTAACTCCTTGTCAGTATTATGGTCAGATGTCAGACCAATTTTCTTCATTCACAAGCAAAATGTCTTGCATTTGAAAGATTTAAACTGACAGTATAATACTGAGACATTAAATGTGTACAGGATTTCAATTTTCAAGAAGCCTCGATTAGATGAAAAGATGCTTGATAATTAAATAGATTTATAATACTTGCAAGGCCCAACATGAACTTAAATACCCTTTGGGCTCCAATTAAAGGGCTCATTCTGGAGATAGACGAGAAGGTCAACAGAAACTTTAACACTTACCGGTAAGTTTAGATTATCTACAATAGAGCAATACATTAAGGATAAATGAAAACAAGATAAGATCAGTACTTTTTAGTAATTAACTATATTATATATACAGTAAGTAGAGGTCTACAAAATGTGCACCTACCTAAAATGGACCAGAAATGAGAAGAATATGTAACTTTTGACTTTTGTTAGGTCTAAGACATATACTGTGATCAGGTTTGGGCATCACTTTCTCCCTCGTAGAAAAAGGATGGAAATCTGGTTTGCCTTTTGTGCTTCAAGATCAACCTTTTTCCATTGTCGATGTTTGTGTGCCTTTGTTTGATATTTCAAATTCAGCTAGAACAATCATATGCCAATGTGTCAACTACATGATACCTTGCAGGTCACATGGAATTACAATTTCTGTCCCAATGGGAAGAGTAAGACTATTTTAGTAGATTTGTCATAAGCTGAAAAATGTATGAAGGAATTCTTATGAAATACTGAAATTGTTGATGTCATTTGAATATGTCTATCCTATCGTATTCTATTGAATAGTGCATTTCAGTTGCGACAGATAATCCGGAGCACCAAGAGAAAGTGTGTATTAGTGTACCCCAAATCAAACATAAAGATTAAACTACAGTGTTTATGTTCACAAGCATGTTGATTCTGTGCATATGGCTGTTAGAGGATTTGGGGACCTCTGGGGACCTCACTTATGAATCAGTGTATTAGTTGAATTGGGATGCTGGAATTTTCTCCAGTAATGCAAGTGGCTATTTCTGCTACCCATCTTTAGATCTAATGGTTTTTCATTCTGTTGGATATGTCATTGGGTTTGTAGTCACAGTAAAGAATGGCTTTATAATTACAAATTTCTGATGTATACCTAGTATTTTAATGTTTGGCTAAATCTCTTACAATGAACCGTTTGGAACCCTACAAATGTGGAAGCCAAAATGACTTGTATCACTGCACTTACTGGATATTGTATTGATTTAGTATTGATCATGGGTGGCCTATTTCACATGTAGTGAAAGAGACTGGAAAAATGGGAAAATACTATGGTAGTGGTGCAAGTTTTACCATGGCCTCGAAAAGGGCGGAACAGGTCCAGACAGCAGAGCCAGAGCGGAGTTAAATACATTAATTTGTTTGTGTTTTTTTTTCTGTTTGTTTCTTTTTTCCTTTTAATTTGTTTTTTAATTTGGTATGTTTCCTACCAGTCAAGAGCCCGGACACACTCCCCCCATTGACTTGAATGAGAAAGTGTGTTCAAATTTCCGACCGGCAGTGCACATTTTTTCACATTTTCATATGGTAGTAGAGTGAGAAATGGATTCCAGGTTTCCTTAAAGGTCTACATATTGGTAGAGGCTGCCATCGTTTCCATTAATATGAATTTTGTGAGAAGGTTCGTCCAGTAGTTGATGTGTAACGATTGTGTAACTGTTTTCTTGGCGATAGAGAAATGAGCAGCAAGGATTTTACTTTTTCTTTATAAATATGAGTTTATTTAGAATTTCATGCTATTTCAAGCAGTAACGTCCTATTTAGACCAGTACATGTATCTTGACAGATCAAAAAACAATTATCCTGTGATTAGCATGTGTTCATAAGTGCCGTTGAAATGTGTCTTGAGGGATCTGAGGTTCCCACTCTACATGCAGATAAACATGCATGTAATTTCCAATTATAAACATCTAACGGATTATTTTTGACCAGTAGACCTTGTAGCTGGAAGTAAGTAGAAATAACCCAGGAAAAAAAGGGGAAGAGTAAAAGGAACAAATAATGAAACAGGATATCTGCTATAGATTTTTTTTGTATTTCAAAATGTTTTTCAGAAAAGTGTAATTATAATACAAATCAAGTCGTATACAATACAAGGAAAGATTAGCACAAGCATGATGAAAAAGAAAAATATGATTATTTTATCACCCTTGAGAAAAATTTGTCTCGGAAAAAAAAATAGTTGACTTTTTTTTTCTTTACAATCAGATAAACCCTAATTAAAATAATGCAATGTTTAAAAATACAAACCATAATAAATAAGACGTGTTTGTTTTCTATTATAGGATGAGCTTTTGTGTTATAAACTAATTACAAACCTACATACACCACATTGTCTAATCGAGGGGTGATAAAAGTATGAATAACTTTGTCCAGGTCAGGTGTGTCACTGAGAGATAGGGTTTAACTCTTGAATTTAACCTTTAGTTAGAAAAAGCTTCACTGATTGTTTATACTGTGTAAAAGAGCTGTCTAAAATTGTGCCCAAGTTTCTGACAGCAGTGCGATAATATGGCAGCAGAACTGCAAAGCAGACCCCATTTCCAAAGCCAACTGACATCCCAATTAAGATTAAGAAATGTCAGAATAACCCCTTTTTTTTACGGTTCCTGAGAAAGTTTAATTAAGGTTGTAGTAGATTATTGTTGCACAAGTTAATGTGAAAAAAAAACTATCATCATAACAATGGAAGACAATATGATGTTTTCTCGAAATAGAGCCTAGAGGCAACATACACAGTGAAAATAGCATGAGGCCCACAATGAAGCCCTTGAGCACTTCACAAGTGAGAGGAGCTTGAGAAAAGAACAGTCACCAATGTTTACAAAAAAGGTCCTCTCGGTCTGGTATGACTTGAACCAGTTTAAAACATCATATCAAAGCAATAACAGCAATCACTAATAAATAATTCATGTACCAAATGGTAGTATCTCTGTGTATTTGCTTCATGTTAATTGAGACTGGGATAACCCTTTTTTTTTTATCTATATCTATCCATCTACCCTAATCTCCTCCTCTGTTTTCTGGTCTTCATATGATCCAGGGTCTAATGATACTTCAACATTTTTATATGTGTATGTGCATCTCATGTTCATCACAGCACTCACCATTACAACTCTATGACTGCTTCAGTCTGTTTTCTTTGAGTAGGCTAAGAACGGCTGTATCATCAAGAAAAGTTTACAAGGAACTGATCAGGATGAACACTGACAGTCATTTGCGTACAGAGTAAGCAAAAAGAGCAAATTAACACAACCTTGCAGTGCCCCTTTGATGCTAACTCCTATGTCAGAAAATGTTGTATTAAATTTGACTTGTTGTGAACAAGACTGGCATAAAAGGGTCCCACTTAAAGCGTTCACATTCAAATTGACTTTTTCTTTAATTAATTAAAAATGGAACTAAAATTGATTAGAAAGCAGTCTTGCATACAGAGCAGGTCTTTCTATAGGCTTCAAGACAAGGCATGATTATACAACAATGACATCAGTAGTGCTGCAGTTCTTTCTGTGGGCAAACAAAAGTCAAATGAAATACAAAACTAAATGAGTAATTGCATAAGATGATATAAAAGCTATGCAGGGTTCCTTGAGTCCATCCCACGATGGTTCTTTTGTGTTCAGACAAAGAAGAGAATGTGGACACAAGTGTCCCACACCACTTTCAAATACATCCTTGGGATTTGGATCTCAATCATCCTGGAATGTGTTCAGACCTTATATCAGCGTTAGCCATTTGTGATGGGATTTTCTAGGATGCATTTAAATGCTCTCAGGGTCCGAGAGTACGATAATCTACCTAAACGTGTTGGTCTGTCAGTTCAAGTCAATTGATTTATTCTGGGGTTCACTAGGACAGGAACTTCAAATACCAAGTCTAAAGTCCTAAATGAAGGGAAGGATGAAGGACATCTGTTCCCCTTTAGACTCAAACTAATTTGTTTTAACTGACACTGGTGTTTTGTATTAGAATGAAGACTTTATAGCCACTCTCTGCTCATTGTTTAGACCTCTTTGTGACACAAACAACCAAGTTCAACCAATCATCCCTAAAACTCTCATGTACGACATCTGATACAACTCACTGAAAGCCCTGTGCCTAATCTGCTTATCTATATATTAGAATCTGTTATAGCTCAAAGAGAACCCACAGGTAATGCAGTCTATGGTGCAAACTAATAAATACATCCAGCCACTTTCACTTATTTAGTCCTGGGTCATGGACACAACAGTGTGAGTATGAATCGCCAAATTGCCCCCTCCGTGGGAAAGAGATAAAAGGAGAAGAAAAAAAGAAAAGCCCCTTTTGAAAATATCTACAAGTGCGCTGACAATAGGTAAGTAAAATACAATGACTCACTCACCATCAGCCATTTCTTCCCAGAAGGGGGGGACAAAAGAAATCCAGTATGTTTTAACTACCTTAAAATTAGTTGTATCAATGGGTTTATTGATTCAAGTTATTCTCTTGTTTTTCAGTTTTATTTTTCCTATTTATTTCATCCAGGAATAAAGTTCATTATTCATAGTTCTGGAAATATTTGAATGTTGTGTCCTAACCGAGCCCTAAACCAGACCACATGCAAGAAATGTCGCTGAAAATTCCCAGAACAGTATAATTATTCCTGGTATTGAATGCTTGGAGAATTGCCCATGTCCAGACGGGATACAACACTATCTTATACAAATTTGGCCCAACCCCCCTCTCTTTACAAGCTTGCAGCATGCTTGGCATTCACATCAACTCAAGCCATTCTTTGGGACAAAGATACTGTTTCATGTTAAACAGCAGAACTGCTTCCCTCCCTTCACAGAGAAGCCCAGTGAGAATATTCTTGTCTTTTGCTTTGATTACCATAGTAACAAGCAAATATGGGTCAGCCCTAACACTGGCATGAAATGATCTTACTGACAATAGTTTTTAATGTATTGACAAGTTTGCTTGTTTTTTTAACTGAAAAGTAAAAATCAACTGTGTGCTTTGTAGACAAGTAGGCTAAATGAAATGAAAATGTTGCCAAATAATTAACTTTTTAAAGAAATTTAAACAAAAAAAAAACAATTTATACTAATGACTTTCTTATTGTTTGCCTTTCCTTGGCTTCTCGTGATATTTTGGAGATATTTTTGCCAGCCAGAATATCTCTGGTAAGTAGTAGGCATTTTATTTGCAGCTTTCCTGGTTTAGCTTGCAGCATTGGACTTATTTGAACATTTAATTTCTTTCTCGTACTAGGTTAACTATTGTGAAGTTGAGATGGACTAAAATCAGTTAATAGAATCTGATTCATGCTTTGATAACCCCTTAACCACTGCTTAAATTAGAGGGCTACACACCTACTGTGAGAATCCATTTTAAAAGATGTATTTAAAGCTAACTGGTCTGATTTTGTTCTGAGGCACAGTGGTTGAGATTTGAGCAATACCACCATCTGCTTAATATTTTACTCATTCTTTTCTTTACCAATTATTTTCACATAACAAACTCCAAAATAGAGTTAATAAATGAAATAATTGTTGCAATTGTTTTATCTTGGCCTAAATGACCTGCCCATCGGATGGAATGGGAAAGATGCAACACAGACAAAAAAATAAAATTAACCCTAAAAAAACCAATGTTCAGAGTGGGCACCCTCAGTAAAACCACACTGCTCCAAGTGGCCATTGACTGTTTGTTGGAGGTTCATTGTCCACAAGTGAGGGCTATAGTGGCCATGTGCTCCCCACTTCTGCACAGCTTAAGATGATGTCACAAGCCTAAAAAAATGAATCCATCAATTTAATAGAATCTGGAGATGGGTATAAGTCAGTTTTACAATATATATGATTTAATATATAAAAACGAATCATTTTATGAATTATGTGTTCATGTAATTTAAGAGAAAATGCATATTAACATAGCACCTCTATAAAAGTAGACTTATCTTATACATGGCCTATTCTAAGATGTGTTCCCTTCTTTTCTGCAACAACACCAGTATGATTAAAACCGTTGTAAAAGACCAACACCGCACATTTAGCTCCTATCTCACCTCTGTAGCTACCCTCTGAAATGCAGTTGAGCCCAGTGTGTGGTGTTTCTTTGCCAGCTGAGATACACTGACACTGTTATCCAGAGAAAGTAGGGAAACAACCTGAACAGTGCTAGAAGAGAAAAGTTAAGCTTTACTTTCCAGGTAACAACAAGAAAGGTTAAGTTCAAGCATCACAGTGAATAACAGTATCAGATATATTAAACATGTATACTAATTTACCTGATATTTTGTATGTTGTCTGTAAATTACTGCATGATTCCTTGGACAAAGCCTGAGTCGATGTTTCGATTGATAGCGATGTCTGGCGGATCAGGTCCAAGTTGTTTCATGTTGAGCTTTTCTTAAATGGTGTGGTTTTAAGTGACTTCATTGAATTTAATTTCTCTTTTTCGATTTTGCTTCTTCCTCCGTTGTCCGCCTCGAACTCCCGCTCAAACTCAGTCTGCCGCACATTGTGACAGATGGCAGTAACGTAGCATGGGTAAATCCAGCTGCGCCCCAACAAGGTGCTACAACTTAGAACAAGAGTCTATGGACAAAGATCCTTGTGCTCCATGGAGGAAACATGTGAATAATCAGTAACATTAGACAACATAGAAGATTTACTCACTAACTATATAGCATTTATCTCTCTCATCCCTCTAGTCTGCCAGAAACCCACATGCAATATGCTAACAGCTAACTAACCTAACTCTGCATTCTCACAGAAGTTATATATATGTATGTGTGTGTGTGCGCACACACACATATACACAGATTAGAAAAGAAGAAACAAATATACAAAGATTTAAAGCTCAACATTTTTTATTACTTTGTGTTGTTTGTTTCCCTGCAATAGAGTGCATTTGTTTGCAATTTTTGCTGCGAATCCAGGTTCATTTTAAGAGAGTTTAAATGGCACAAAAATTCACTGGATTGTGAAGATCTACACATGGATACCAGCTTTTCCATGCCCGAATCTCCTTCGGTCAGTGCTTTGACTGGACTGCAGCTGTAGCTCCGGCTTCGTTAGCTGGCCAGACAAAACATGATCGCAAAGTCTTATTAACCTTCAAAAAGCCCTGAAAAAATTCATAATGACCAGTATTGTGTTTATAAACACACACACACACACACACACACACACACACACACACACACACACACACTGCAAGTGTTCATATGTTTCTAAGGTTTCTAAGACTGCACTGTTCGATCGGATAATCATGGTGTGTATCTCTGCACTTGTGATTGGCCCTTCATATCCAGGTTTATTTTTCTACACAACAAACATGGAATTAATGAGACCAGCA